>NW_016690190.1:1518068-1528486 GCF_001604755.1 Lepidothrix coronata
TCTGTGTAAGAGTCAGCAAAGATCAGTTCACTTACTGTCTCATTTTTATCATGTCCATCATATGGTGAACAAGTTTGTCCCTTGCAAACTTGCAGAAGGCAATGACTTTATTCCATTTTCACCTGGCATAGTTGTAAAATCCGCCTCAAATAATTTTCCCTGCTTCTTAGTTGTGTGTTAATGAGGTGTTTACTGAGTATTTCTTCCTCCACAGACCTCCAATCCACTCAGCCGAGCTCAGACTCCAGCACTGCTTGCCCAGTGCCACCTACTCTTAGTCCAGGAATGCCTGCCCTGCAGGAAAGTGAGAGTGATGTAAACAGGGGTTTAGCCAGCAGGTCTTTCTATGGAATGCATCATATTCCTTTGAAAGGAATAAACAAACCAGCAGGTTAAGTATGGAGCTCTATTTCTGCAGGGATTCCCTTCCACAGATGGTTTCCTTGGAGTGTTTTGTGGCACCTCTGCAAAGTACAGCTTTAAAATGTCTCAGGAGAGTAAAGTCTGGTATTTCTATCAGTAGGGAGGAATGACATCATATCAGGACTGGGGAGCAAGGAATGTTTGCCATGTAGACAGTTGTAATTTACAGGCAATAAATGAATAAATTTAGATAACAGAAGAACGAGGCCAACCCTCATCTGTCTTTTTTTTCCCCCGCATAAGAGAAGTTGCACTGCCTCCTAACAAACTTGCTTCTGCACATCTTTGCCTTTTCCTGTCTGCTGTGCCTCTTGACAGCTGCCTTACGCTGTGTATTTTAGGATGCATGTGTCACTAAACATGTGAAAGTAACTTCCCATAAAAATGATAAATCCCACTTTAAATTGAGGGCCAATCTCTGCACGAAAAGCTTATGGATTTTGACTACTGAATGAAAGAAAAGCAAAACAAAAGTAGCTTTAAGGGTGCCTTGGCTCTAATCACAAGCTGGGTGGCTGATGGCATGAGGGTTATTGGGAAGTCAGATGCTGTCTGTCTTCAGCAACAGGTCCTCTGTAAACCATAGGTGCATCATGTCGGGTTAGGCCATTTCAGGCTGGGCTGCATGCCTTCAGGTGCATCCAGAAGAAATCACTGTCAGTGATCAAATATTGATATATTGTCAAACCCACTGATGTTAGTGTAATTTGAGTCATTTATGAGTCTTTACTTAGCAGAGACTTAGAACTACAGTAACTTAGAGCCTGAATTGTCTCTGTGCCTGAAGAGCAGGTGGCCAGTCAATGTTCAGGTGGGGATTATTGCTGCCGACAGTGTTAGAAAGCTTGCTTTGCACCTGCCTCCTCCTCATAACAAGCACACAGATAAAAAGAGTCCGATTCCCTGGCACTGCCAACCAAGTCCTCCAATCTTTCAAAAACAAATACTCAACCTTGACTGTAAAATAAAATAGAAAATAAAAGTTACCACTACCTTCTATTGCCTGTTGATTGACCTGAGCACTCTCCAATAGCAAACATAAAAGATTAGATACCACTTTCCATACAGGTGTATGCAAACCATTTTTTGTCTTACCAGGAGACTGAATTGTTCAAAGTTCTGGAAAATGTCTGTGTGCAGTTTTACAAGTGTACTTAGCAAAAGGAAGGCATTGACTTATGCTTTCAAAGGTGGTGATTTACAATGTCCTGTATAGTGTTTCCAAAATCAAGAGTTTTGTTTAAGCTTAGCATAATGTACTGAAAGGAGATTTCTGATGCAGTGTGTGTGTTTACAGTGCAAATACAGGGCCAGGCTTTTTAGAAATTAATTACTCAAAATGCTCTTACAGAAGAAAGAGCCAGCTTTACAAGGGATGGGCAGGAAGGGTCTTCTCCTTCTTAGAGACTGATGTAAGCCAAGAGAAACTTCAAAAAGAGTAGGTTTCATGTGGTGAAGTCAATCTTGGAGAGGATGGGGGCATCTCTGAAGACACAATTTCTGCTTGGAAGAGATGGACAGCATCCTTGACTGTTATAATGGCTTTGAATCCCAAATTCACTGATTGTCTTTACTAAAAAAAGCTATTATTTTCTTTTTTAAAGGAGAGAGAGGGAGAGAGAAGGAATCTGAAGTTCTGGAAAGAAAAAGAATCCCAAAACTTAGTAGCACTGCTGAAAACTGCTCATGAAAATTTTAAGATCAATTTTCAACAAGCAGAGGTAATTTCTTTCATTAAATACTGTTCTATATCCTTCATAAAAAAAGCCAAACAATGATTTCTGACTTGTTTCTTAAATATTTTTCTATTCCCCAAAATATGGGGTTCCTCAATTTCTCCTTCAGTGCTACTGAAAGCAGCCTTTTGCAAGAATTAGAGATTAAATTTTTGTCCCATAGCGGTGGGTCGCCATTGAACAGATATCACTTCTGGTGAATTCCAGGGACTGAGAAACTTTACTTGGACAAATAAGGCTTTCTAAACTGGCATTGAAGAATTAAGCAAAAATGATGGACTTACCTTCAGCCCTCAGCATCAAGGGGAAATGACATAATTTATTAATAAGTGAGGATTCTGCAAGAAAAGGCCCACCTTTGCAGTAGTTACCTCAGCAAGGAGAAGATGTAAATTCATCCCTCTTATCTCTGCAAGAATAAGTTATTTCAGAATCTAACTGTCCTGGCCTGAAAGGATTTATTCATCCAACAGCTGAGACAAAAAAAAACTAAGTTGACATTTCTGCCTGGCTTTTTAGCTCGTTGAGACTGTTAGTTGGCTGCTGCTGCTGGGATCTGTATCCTTGTGGCTACTTAAAATCAAAGATAAGATTTTCCTTTTCTTCGCCAGTGTGTTCACACAGTGTCCTAAGATACAGAGCAGCCACTGAGGAGATGCTGTGTTTTAGTTGCTGACATGTTTCAGGGCATGGCTTGCAATGGTCAGAGCACAGTGGGAAACGACTGAACTCGTTGTGGTGAACACAAGGTTGTTAGGGCCACACTGCTTGATGAGGGTCTCCATGTGAACGTTCTCAAGGCCTGACAGACCATACATCTGGACAGATGTGGGGTGGGTCTGGGCCAGGTGTGAGCTCTGAAGAGCTGGCACTGGCTCTCCCACGTTTGCCTGGCAGCCACTGTGCATCCATGTGGGGATAAGGTGAGTGGGCAGCACACACCACCATCACAGCTAGTGTGGCAAACACTTTTACATACAATATAAACAAGAAATTTTATCTGGTCCTATTTTTCAGATTTATTTCAGATGGCTCTACCTAAAATTGCATTTCCTCTCTTTCATGTAGTCACTTTCTATCTTACTTTGGGGAACAATATTCCTAATACTTTACTGGACATTAATCCCAAAAGGATTCACCTTTTTCCCACAATCACTTTGAAAATGTTTTTCTGTTTATTCCTTTTGTAGAAAGTTTCTTGACTAATGATTTGGACTGGAAGATGATAATTTTTCTTTAAAGGCCTTCATATTTCTTCATCTCACTATTTTCCTTTCAATGAGCTCTACAAATCACAACTGCCCACCCACCCTTAAAAGGAAAAGGTTAAAGTCTCTTCTGGAGTTCATTATAGGATCTGTATTCAGGAATGACAAAACTTCAAAACTGAAATACATTTGCTATGTGATGACCAACTGTGAGCTTTAGCCCATACTGTTGTGGTGGTGTGTTTTACCTTGTACACGGCGTCTACACTGTAGGCCACTGTTAGCATCGGTCAGAAAAATGACTTTATTTTTTGTGATTATGATGCTTTAATTTCTAGTTTTCTAGGATTTTCTAGGATTTTAAGAACTAGTTTTAATAGCTAGTTTTCTAGGATTTTCTAGCTAGGAATAGTTTGGCTCAAATCACAGAAGGCTTTTTCCATTCTTCAGGCTGTAATATTCAGGGTGTTCAGTCCCAGCCAGGGGGTTCAAACTGTAACTGAGTGCCGTGCTCACCAGGCTGCATAGGATCTGTACCAATTTCTTGGACATGTCAGAGTCTGCATCACTAACCAGCTACTCACCAGAGCAGAGTGATGCTGACCTCCAAGTATGTTTGTGCATCTGCTCTTTGCCTGTGGGAAGTGTGTGTTCAATTTTCTTTCTGAGAATGCAGATCAGAGGTCTTCCTCTTCAGTTTCTTATGTTTCTGCTGAACATCCCAACCCTTTACTAGTCCAAAGTGTCTCTGCATCAGCAGGCAGAGGCTGGAGGCCTTACTGCACTGTATCGCCCTGTGCTGCAGCAGAGGAGGAGATAAGCTGCTTAAGGGATTCGGCTACTGCAAACTTGCTTCCTCTCTGAGCAAATGCCAACTTGGGCTTTTCAAGCACATGCTGCATCCCTTGCTGCTCTGTTCCAAACTGCCTGCATTCAGCCTTTGTGGGGATGCCATGAACTAGACCCAAACGGTAGGTGACAACCACAAGTCTGAAAATAAAAATGCAATAATAAAGTCAGTACTTTATTACAGTACTGTATGCAGTATCTAGTACTATGTGTGTCATGGAGGACGATTGCAAAGAAATCCAAAAGGTTAGGATTGATAATAAATTATAGTGTCTTTCCCTGTCTAACACCATATATCAAAAAACAACCAGAAAGCAAAAAAGGGGGAGGGACAGAGGGGTGTTTTCTACTCTGCATGCTTGGCTGAGTCTCAGGCAGGGTGAGAGAGATCATAGCTGCATCGTGAGGGAGTTCAGTGAAAAGACATCCTGTTGGCTCTGAACTTGCTAGTTCAAGGCTGTGCATGTGTTGACAGAATGCTGAGCCCAAGCAAATACTCCTGGCTGAGAGAAAAACCCTGTGTGTGTGTGTCAGGCTGATAAAACTGCTGATCCTGCTGTAAGTGTGTCTCATGGCAGTCTGCTCCCCCACAGGGAGGTACAGCCCCCCACTGCACTCCCGTGGGCTCTGTCCCTATTTCCAACTGACAGGAAGGGGCAGTTCACTTCTTACAAAAGGGTGGCTGCAAAGCTTCCTTTCTCCCACCTGGTGCCCACTTAAACTGTCAGATCTGTTACAGCTGTGAAGGGGTTGTACCTGCCGCATATACACCCGTATTTCTCGTGAGCATTGCTAATTCAAGAGATTCTGGAGGTGTTTATGGATGGCAGAACACCACAGAGCACTGTGAGGGGTCTCATGGTCATTGGACAAAATCTATGCTCTTCACAGTCCATTCAGAGACTCAGAACACCCTTAGACATATTTTAAAAGTCCCAAAGGATTGACCAGACACAGCATCTGAGAATCAGAGTTTAACTGTGTGTTTAGTCCCACATCCCTTGTCCTACAAATCTCAAGGCTTGGATGGCTGAATACTGCTGTGTAGCATCCAAAATCAGTTTCTTCTTGGTGCCATGAAAGGCGGTGTTGATATAGAAAGGAGTGTCTGTATAGTTGATCAATAAAAATATTATCAGGGTACTTGATTTTGAAGATGTTAGAATAAACTTTTCACCTCAACTCTGTGAACCTTGCACTACATCTAGATCAATGCAGTATTAGTACAGCCTACAGCCAGTCACTCTCCATGTGCTGATGTCTCTCAGATCTGCCTGCCAGTCATGGAGCTAATTTCTACACATAGACCGTATATCATCCTTCTAACATGTATGAATCTGCTTTTCTGACCATCACCAGCAGGCTCAGCTCACTTAATCTCGCTGCTGAAACAGCCTCTTTTTGGCCCGAATAATGAGCACTAAGACTTGTTGAAGTCCAGCCCTTGTGTCCTGATAATGCCAAGTGCCACTATATGTTCAGCAAGAACCACAGCCACATTCACCTGAAAGCTAGGAGTATCATAGCCAGGCCATCGCTTCTGAAGTCTTCACTGGCTAAGGGAGAAGCTATTTTGTGGCTTCATGCTGGAGCATAAGGAGATGCACTGTTGTTATGGCTTTTATCGCGGTGCTGCACACAAGGTATTAGAAATGTACGTGAGAACATATGACCATTGCAGGGAAAATACCTGTGCCTTTGCTGCCCTGAGGTGCAGTGTGGAAATAAAGTTCTCCTTGATGTGCTTAACTGGAGGAATGGTTTCAAGGTGTGTATGTTTCCTCAGCGTTTAAACCAGGTGATTCTAAAAATGTTCCCTTTGAAACCAAAGGGACTCAGCAGGGATTTTATCTCGTGCATTTTGCTGGGAAATGGAAGAGTTTCCAGAGGGACTTTGCCTCTCAGTGCCAGAAGAATTCACATGCTTTTTAAGCACGGTTGCAAGCCCACGGATGAGAGGGCCCCGCGGAGCCAGCGGGGCGGGCCGGGCCGGGCCGGGCGCTGTCCGTGGTGCTGCCCCGACAGCGGCGCGGGGGTGCCCGTGTGCGGGGCCGTGCGGGAGTGTGTGTCTGTGCACGCGTGTGTGGGGGCATGTAAGACTGTGAATGGGTGTATAGGTGCGTGCATGTGCGGTCGCGTGTGTGGTCATGTGCAAAGGTGCGTCATGGAATCACAGAATCAAAAAACGCTTTGGGCTGAAAGGGACCTTGAAGAGGATCTAGTTCCAGTCCCACTACCATGGGCAGTGACACCGGCTACTAGACCAGGTAGCTCAATGCCACGCCCAGCCTGGCCTTGAACACTGCCAGGGATGGAGCATCCACAACTTCTCCAGGCAACCAGTTTCAGTGCTTCACCACGCTCATAGTAAAGAATTCTTTCACTGTGTGAGTGGTGAAGAGTCAGTGTGAGTGTGCACGTGTTTTTGCATATGTGCCCATATACATAGTATAAGTATCTGTGTGTGTATGTGTGCACATACATGTGTGGGTATTCATATTCATACATGTGTGGAAGTGCACATTTTTTTGAACATGTGTGTGTGCACAGGTAGGTGTGTGTGTGTGGGGTGTGTGCTTGAATGTGAGTGAGCACAAGTGGATGCTTATGTGGGTGTGTGCAAAGGTGTGCATCTGTATGTGTGTGCATTCAGGTATGTATATGTGCCTGCAAGTGCATGAGCACCCACGGAGGTACGTGGGGGTGGGTGCATATTCTGAGCTGTACTTGTTTATATAGACCTTAGAGCAGCCTTCCTGTACCTACAGAGGGGCCTGGAGAGAGACTTCTGATAGGACAAGGGGGAATGGCTCTAAACTGAAAGAAGATAGATTTAGATGAGATATTAAGAAGAAATTATTTTTCTGATAAAATTTTAAAAATTTATCATGTTGATATCTTATAATTACACACAGTCAGACTGTCAGTGCAACTCTCACAAGTTCCTTACAGGCCTGCCATTTTCAAACCCTGTTCAGGATAGATAAATCAGTATGAACCAGGGGAAACTCTACGAGTTACCATTGCCTTCATATCCCTTTACTTCCTCTGTTAGAAATACCACACAGAGACTGTTTTAAAATAGATTGAAATATTTCAGAAATCTGTGAGTGATTCTGGTGATCGTATTTTCTCTGCTTGGTTCTGGTAGAGGGAAGAACATATGCCATTAGCCGTTGTAGTATTTCAGTCATATAACAGTAATGTGCTGGTTATTTAATAACTTGCTGAAAAAAACCCACCCTTTTTGCTATATCTTGCCAAGCTTGAATAGTTCATGTGAATTTGGGCACAGCTGGCACTTCTCTCAGCTGCAGCCCAGGTATGGGACTGAATATTTAATATTTCTGGGGTACCAGACAAACCAACAAGGTTGTTCAGCAAAAGCCATCTTGCAGCTGATGAGATGTGTCCCATTGCTTCACCTCTGGGCAGCATTTCTTCTGCTGTCCATCATCTAGAAAACCATTCTGCATCTATTCAAGAGGCACGGCCTGTTCACTCTGTCATGTTCTGATGATGGCAGGCACCTCTTGATGCTCATGCTCTCTTATAAATAGGTAACCTGTGAAGACTAACCTTTAGCCCAACAGGCTTTTCACTGACAGCAGAATATGCCTCCCATTGTAAGAATGTACTAATGTAAGTGTGAAATTCCATCCCTCCTTGGCATGGTTGGGAGGGTTCTTCATGGAGAACTCATCATTCACAATGCTCATTTACAACTGAACCCAGGTAGCAGTGTTACCTAAATGCAATCACAGCTAAGCCACAGTGGAGAAGCCAAAAGCCTTTTTCTGTGTGTCTCTCCATGTGTTTTGATGGTGTCTTATGGGGCACCAAATCCTTTCCCAGGATCTTAGCATAGGGAATGTGACAGAGCCACTGGGGGCTATTTTGGCTCGCAGGATGCCCACAGCAGCTGCTCCAGCTCTGGCCAGCTCTGGAGCACCACAGAGGCAGCTGCTAGTGGGCTTTACACTCACTGAGGATCTGGGGATGTTGTTTCCATTGCCTCATGCTCTTGGTTTGAACCTTTCAGTGTCTGTATGCTGACCTTTGCGTACTTACCATCCTCTTACTGGAGTGAAAGGGACGAGTAGTTCTTGCCCCTTTGTTTCAGAGAGCAGTTAATTGTCGTCTCTGTTTTCTAACACAAAATAAATAAGGAAATCATTTCATCATTATTTGTTAGTTTGGCTGTTTTTTAATAGGGATGCAGGGCAGCTGCACAGAGCTCTGAGAGTTTCCTTAGAAAACCCCAGGCCTTAAATACAGACACAAAGTCTTGGAGAGGGCAGAGAATGACAATGTACTTTGCTCTCTGTGCTTGGCAAGACTGGCAAGTGGATATATAATGTGTTGCCTAATCACAAGGAAATCTGCCATATGATCAATTATTCTTTGATTTCATCACCTTACTAATATGTCATTTTGGATTTATGACACTGTCAAATAACATGTATGACCTATCTCAGTGAACAGCATCTGCTCAGCTCCATGCCTGTATGCAGTTTCTCAGAATTAAAGGTGCCAGAGGGAAGGTGGGAGTTTAACTTTGCTTCCTTCTTCAGCAGATTCATGTTTCTAGGCTGAAAATAAGTATAGGATGTAAGGGAAATTATACACAACTGAAAAATCCATTCTGATTTACAATTTAATTCAGTTGTTGTTTTGTTGGGTTTTTTGTTGTTTTGTTTTGTTTTGTTTTTTTGTTGTTTTTTTTTTTTTGTTAGGAAAAAAAAAAAAAAAAAAAAAAAAAAAAAAAAAAAAAAAAAAAAAAAAAAAAGAAAATTCACAACCCTTCTAGGACCCCTGAATACAGGAAAGGTATTAATTTAGCTACTTGTCTGGCCCATTGCCTGGAAACCTCACAATCTAATGTTTTCTTCTCCACCATCGCCAGAACGCAAAATCGGTGATTATCCTTACTTTACAGATGGAATCTGAAATACAAGCAGGCAAACTGAAGGGTCAAATTGTAGGCCAGGGCCCCATTTACTTGGCTTTTCCAGCTTGCCTTTCACTATAACACACCTCAGTTTATGCCGGCAGGACTCTTAGCTTCCCCCTTTTCCCCTTCCAGCTGCAACTTTTGTCAAAGGTTAGTAATCGGGGTATGAAAGGTAAATAACACTTTCTAGCAAAGGATCTCTGTCGAGATAAATGCCTCTCTATGAATCAGACTGACATCAGGAAAACAGCTGAAGACACATTCTGAAACCTCAGCCCCACAGGATCGTTAGGAATATTACTGTCCCGACCTAATGAGCTACCACTGATCCTAAACAATGTCTAGGACAAAAGACTAGAGGGGGATTGGCTCCCCTCACCCTGCTGCCTGCGGACTTCTGACAACCCATTAAGGTTATAGCTATTCAGCCCTGTTCAGACAGCCCTTTTTTCCTTCTTTTTTCCCCCCTAACTACTCCCAGCTAATGAGCAGACAGCGTTACTTTTATTTTGTGCAGGGAATGTATGGCTAAATAGGGGTCTGTGCATGGCTCTGGAAATGGAATGAGGTGAAGAAAGCAGAGGAAGCGAGATGTAGGTCTTTTAAAAATGTCCCCCTCACCTTCATCTGTCCAGAGAGACCCTTGGCTCAGGAGGGATAGGTGAGGATTTGAGGCTGAGCCTGTTAGGCTAGCAGAGAGACAACACCCTGACCCTGCTGCTTCCCTGATTTTGCAGAAATGGGCAGGGGAGGCAAAGCCAAGTCCCATCTTGGCTTGTGCCTTTGGCTATAGACACTCCTTGGACGTTGCCTTTGCCGTGTGCCTCCATCTACTTTTACTATAAAAATTCACGAATGCTCCAGTCTCTCTGTCTCTCTCTCCCTGTGCCTGCCCCCGCTTTCCCTCCTACTTTACTAAGTGATTGGAGTTGCCCTCTTCCTTTTGCTCCTTTCCACCTCCTTCAAGCTCCCTCTTCAGCGACAAGCAGCATCACTAATTGCTTTTTAGGGTCTCTTTTCTGCTCTCTGTTCAAAATTCATGGGGCATTCCCTGGCCTCATTATGCTCCTTTCTGAACCTTTTCAGCTTCTTTTACAAACTTAGCACTTTCTGTGCTTCTTTTAGCCTTTGCAAAAAAAAAAAAAAAAAAAATTTGGATTTTTTTTTTTTTTTCAAGAAGCCCCCCTCCCTCTGCAACCCCCCTCCCTGCCAGAAAAGCACACGCACGGGCCCACCTCCCATTGAATG
>NW_016690190.1:1530440-1552926 GCF_001604755.1 Lepidothrix coronata
TTGGCTTGTGCCTTTGGCTATAGACACTCCTTGGACGTTGCCTTTGCCGTGTGCCTCCATCTACTTTTACTATAAAAATTCACGAATGCTCCAGTCTCTCTGTCTCTCTCTCCCTGTGCCTGCCCCCGCTTTCCCTCCTACTTTACTAAGTGATTGGAGTTGCCCTCTTCCTTTTGCTCCTTTCCACCTCCTTCAAGCTCCCTCTTCAGCGACAAGCAGCATCACTAATTGCTTTTTAGGGTCTCTTTTCTGCTCTCTGTTCAAAATTCATGGGGCATTCCCTGGCCTCATTATGCTATGCAGGATTCCATGCCAGCAGAAGTCCAAATACTTGCTGTCACAATCCTATCCATACAAAGTAAAAAAAAAAAAAAAAAAAAAAATTGGATTTTTTTTTTTTTTTCAAGAAGCCCCCCTCCCTCTGCAACCCCCCTCCCTGCCAGAAAAGCACACGCACGGGCCCACCTCCCATTGAATGGCGGGCTTTGTGTACGGAATTTCCGGAACACAGCCCAGGGCTGGAGGCGCAGTATGAGTGGAGGGGCTTTGGGCAAGGAGCCTCCCTTAAGCCCACCCCATTACCACGGTCACTGTTTGCCCTGGGCTCTCTAAAAGGACTATTGTTGCCTGTTGCCAGGTATTCCCTAGCAACACTTAAGCCAAGCTGCCTTCTCTATTTATGGCAGAAACTTTTCAATGGTCTCCAAAACACGTGCTTGTCAACTTCACAGAATACCTTCAAACAGACTCAGAGGGGGAAAAAATAATCCCAAGCGGTTGCTTTAGTTGAAATATGTGTGTTGGGGGTGTTTTTCGATTTCTTGTCATTTACCTTGGATCAGCAACCCAAACAATTGCAATTTGAAAAAAAAAAAATCCCTCCCCATCACCTTCTCCCAGCCCCAGTCCCCTGCACTGCTGAGCCTTTCCACTGGCAGGTGGGCTGGGGGGCATTTATTAGATGGATGAGCCTTTGCAACACTTGGAAACTTTTTGCACAAAAGATTGATTAATTATTTGAAGTCAGATCTTGATTTCTTTGTGTATGCCACATTCTTCGTACAAGAACAGCCATTCTTCTTGTGTTGTCTGCCAGTAAATGACCTGTTACCAAGAGGGGCGTAGAGTTGGGAAGGGGGACAGTAACACACCTGTACAGCATAAACATAGTACCACTAAATTACACCAAACAGTTGAGGTAATCAAGTGTGGTGGATGCTGGGTTTCAATACACATGCACACACATATGTATTTATTCCGGGAAAGACATATTTCTATGCTTGCATTTCTGCAGTCAGTCTGTCAGCTATAGACAGTCAGTGGTCCATTCAAGTTCAAAGAGGGAATTAAGCTGCAGCATCTCCAAAAAGTTGCAGACACATTTTGGTGACTGAGTGTAATGATGCAACAGAAAAGCTCTTTACAGCAAGTTTCACTTGATTGAAATAATCTTTGTTCTTTGTGTGACATGTCATACAAAGGGTTCCAGCATAAACTGGTGTCTTTGCCTACTATCATCATATTACTTGTAGACTGTTACTGTTACAAAGCAGTAAAGTCATTGTCACTGTTCGGAAAATCTTACAGGGTAGTCGGAAAAAGTAAGGCCAGGATTTATAAACACAGTTGAAGCAATGTGTTACTTAACTGACAGTGAATTTCAAGGGACCATGAAAATCTCTGAGCTGCCCACCCATGTATCCATGATAGCAGTGGATGCATTTCCACTGCATGGAGGACAACACACTGTTGCAGTGTCAGCACCATGTCTAGAGTAATAATCCAAAGTTTTTCCATCTGCAAATTGACGTTTTTCCTGAAATTTCCTTTAAAGGTTCAGTATATTAACATGATGTCCTGGCCTGGGGACTCGTTTCTTAGCTGTACCTTCCAAGCTGCTGTGGTGACCCCAAGAACTGAGCTTCACAGAACCATGCAGGGGGCCAGCCTGAGGCAGCTGCCTGTGGTGTGAGCACCATGGAACCCTTCACAGCTAAAATAAAGCCCCAGTAGTGAAATGTGACTGGTGCTTTCAGATAGCCTCAGGTCTGACCAACAAGGAAATACTTGGCTGCCCTTTGCTACTCTCTCCACAGTAGATGGCCAAGATTAGAGTTGCCTCTCTTGTTTTGAGCAAGAAACTGAAAATATTGGATAGATGCTATTCATTCTGTATATGATTTTGGGTTGTGACTCTCTGATAAGCTCTGTCAGGGTTGGGGGAAAATCAGAGCATATGACAACATAGTAGTCCTCTTTTATGACCTATAACTATGGAAGCTACTTGGTCGATGAGAGTGTGTTCTTACTCCAAAATGACATGCACATTCTATAATCATACATCTGTTCCTGAACATGTGTGCCAGTGTCTTCCCAGAGAATAAAATATGGTATACCCATATATCTGCCACTGGTCCTGGTGCTTCTGCATTCCTGTCTGCCATGGAATAGTTCCTGCTTTCAGCTCAGCCTTCAAAACTCAGTTTTGTTTCTCTTTCATAGAAGTACTGTAATTAGAAGATGCCAAATTTCCTCAGTTAACATATTCCCCTGCAGAGTTTGATGTTACAGTGAATGTAAATGGTTTCATGAAGTGTGAGATTAGGGCTGTTTAAATAATTGTTGTAATTGAAAATATGTGTATTATTATCTCAAGATGCTTTAGATTAAATTAATGAAGTTCACATCTGGAGGAGCAGACATTAACCCTTTATGTGATTCTGATCCCTTAACTCGGTAATCTGAAGCTCAGATTTCTGGTCCAGCCTGTATAACACAACTGTTCTTAGGTTTGAAAAATATGTTGTCTTAGCCCTTGATATTTATTCTATTAATCTCTGAATTACAGTGCTTGGCTTAAAGCAAATACAGCAAAACCCAGCAGTTTGGTCTGTGGAAGGTCAGCCTCATAGTTCATATTCCGACCAATAGAGTACACAAGATATAGTAGAGATTTCTGTCTTGTTCTGCCTTTAGTTAGCAACAGTGTAGCAAAATATTTCAGAACACCAAGATTATTATTCCTGGAACACAGACTGTTGTGCTTCTGCATGAGTAGAGGCAGTGCAGAAAAGAGGCATTCATATTCCTTTCTAAGTCTCTCCCAAGTTCTTAGCTATTTTAGCCCTATGACCCCATTTAACCTATCTTTAGCATATAAGGGTGCTCAAATAACTTTAAAAAAGGCATGGAGAAAAGGATTCTCTATAGAGGGACCGATCACTCAGTGCTTTCTATTTATTTGAAAGAGTTAACTTCTAGTTCCTGTCTTTGCAACTGGCTGACATGCATGCTAAATGTGATTCTGTAAGCTGGGCAAAAATTATGGTTTCCAAGTGAACAGAGTGATCCAACTCTGGGCAAGCTGTTCTTTTGTGTCTGGGCCTACCTAGAAATAGATGTGATCATCCCTGCTTGCCTGTCTCAAATTACACAGTCTTGACTTTCAAAACAATCCATGAAAATGGTGTTTGCAACTGTCAGCCACTGTTTGCCAACAGCTAGCATGATTGTTTGTTACACCCATTTTGAATAAATGATCTACTAGCTGAGATATTCACTGTGTGTTAGTTTGGCAACTAGTCACTGATATGTATGTCAATGCTTGAAGTAATTCTGGGTGATTCTGGGGCATATTTTTCACCTTCTGATGCAATTCATCTTCATCTTACTGACATCTGGAAAATTACCCACTTGTCCACATCCTTGAAGCTACAAAATTCACTTTCTCTTTCATCAGAGGAGCGGCCTGGCTTAAGTCATTCTCAGATTCCAAAACACGCTACTATATGCCTTGCAGACGCATGTAAAAGTCTCAAACTTCCCTAAATCTTGAATCCTAACACTTGAACTCTGTCTTCAGTGCTGGCTCAGCACTCCTGGAGGGCCAGAGTCTTTCCTCCTGGAACACCTGGACTACAAAAAGCTGCCATGAGTGAAGCTGGAGTGGTTCATATTCCTCCTGTGTTGACATGCAAGCCATTCTTGGAACATAAACTGTGCCTACCAGTTAAATTTATTGTATATGCAAACTCATGGTGGCCTCAGTATGGCATGTCCATATAAACATAGTTTCTGTCTCTTCATACTGCCAAGTCACCCAGTTTCAATGAGAATGACGAATTTTCTCAGGATTTTCTTTAGTGTCCATCCTTACAGTTATTGCACACAGAGCACAAATACAGGTAGACAAGCAGTACCTGGGAACTTTCAGTGTATGAAATGCCTTGGCATGAGAAATCAAAGGAAAGAAACCTGCTCTTTCCCTGCCAATGAATGGTAATATCTGAGCCACACCTCAGTCAAACTTTTTCTGACTGTTGAAATGGTATAAATTATTTCCCCATCTCTCCTGTCTGTTCTCCTTTGTCTGAGTTGGAAAGAAAAATGCCAAAGTGCTTCAAAAGACCAGGTTATAGCATGTTTCTAGTCTGACTGGATCTAAGGTAGTATATTAAGAAACCTAATGGACAATTCATCTTCTCATCCATATTCCAGTTCAATTTGTAGCTGTACATGCTTCATGTCAAATGTGAAGCTGACTCACTCAGATAACTGGGATTATGACAAAATTAGTGGAAGAGCTTTTCAAAAACTTACTAGTAATTCTGAGTGTTGAGGGAGAGATACCTTGAAGGAGCTTGGTTTTTGGAAAACATTGAAAATGTCTTTCAAGAAAATTAAACTCCTGAAATGTTCCCTCTCAGATACCCAGACATCATGGTTTTCAGACTCAGCCATGCTCTCTGAAAATCTCAGTCCACTTCACCATTAGACAACAGTTCAAACTAAGGTCACTAAACACAAGAGACAGAGAGATGGTGACCACTGTGAAATCAGGCTGAGCTCATCACGCTTCCTAGGAGGCCGTTGGTTGTCTCACAGGAAGCACATCTGACATTTGTAACAGCTGGTTCCAGTAGAAAAACGAAGGACATGGCTGTTGTGGAGACTCTGTGTCCCCCTTAGTGCCATTTTATACAGGGGTTGGTGGAGGTGTGATGCCCGTGGGGATCCTTGTCTTACTCCCATCCAAGTTACTATCCTTATGGATATGAAGGTGCAGAGGAAGTTCCACTTACACAGGAAGCAACTAAAGATGCTTTTGGATTAGCTTTCATTTTTTGTTGACTTTTTCATCTTTTTCAGAATGACCTGTGGGCTCCCAGGTCTCTGTATAGACCTGCTCTGGTCCTGTTTTTATTGTGTGGAAAGTGCATACTTTTGCTGTTTCCTGACTTCCATGAAGTCAAAGAAGAGGAGTCACAAACAGACTTGGAGACACCATCCATCTGAGAGGACAGGAACTGATTTTCAGAGGCACAGGTAAGGCTGGGAGCTAGAGGCCGTGGCATGCTGAGAGTGACAGGGCTCCTCACTGCTGCCTTTGCTTCACCCCCTGAACCAGGAGAGTGGTTGTTTCACACAGGCCAATGATGCCCCTGTAGCAGCAGGTTTTTGCCTCTCTGAGAGACAGTATCTTCCAGCTACCAAGGATCTCTGACTGTCCTGCTTAACCTCTGCTTTGGGGCTGATAACCACAGGCTAGCAGAGCACCATTGAAAAGTTGTTGACCCTGATCTAGTCCACTCCTTTGCCCTGAAGGCAGTGTCAGCTACACAACCATTCACAGATTAATAGACTTAAATGCACAGCAACACTATCATGGCTGTACAGCAGTGTGCTCACAGCTGATTTTATTTATTTATGTATGTATTTGAGGAAAAGATTAGTTTAAAACCTACAAAATAGTAGGACATCCACAGCACATAATTGTGGGTTGGCTCTTGGCATAAGGATGAAAGCCTGTATGAAGAGAGGGGAGGATAAATGCTGCTTTGTTTGAATGTGTTTATAGCTGGATGTTTCTTATTCCTGTCTCCCATCAGTAGGAAACTGTTAGGGCTCTGAGTCTTCAAGTTGCATATTATATATTTCCTATTTGTATATATTATTAAAAATGTTTCTTTAAACAGGTGCTCTCTAACATGTTGAGCTCTGAAACCAGAGCTGGGGGGAGGTTGCTGTCTCCTACAGTGGGATCAGAGAAAGGCTGTCTTCCCAAACAGCTTGGAGACATCTCAGGCTTCACTCTGGACATGGACTAAACTGCAACATAGCTGCTTAAGCCTGGATGCAGAGAATCACTTACACTTGTACTTAAATATGGAACCATAAAGACTTTCTACAATCAGGATCTCAGAGCATTAAATACAGGACTAGAAGATATCATTCATCATGAGGACTCAGTGTTATTATGAAGGTTCAATATTATCACAGTGTTTAAAGCTTCCAAGCATTCAACAATAATAACAACAATATTATTATTATTAATAATAATAATAGTAGCAATAGCAAAAATAATAATAATACCTATGATGTACAGGAGGGACATGCAATATGCCCTTCTAGTTCTCATCCCCTCATGTCTACAACAAAATGGAAAACAAAACTAGATGAATTATTTAACTGAATGTGATTGCAACCTGCTAATACCCAAAATCTTTTTGGTTATGACTGAATTATTTGGACTGCATCTAACAATTAATAATGGAAACAGGGACATACTTAGATTATTCTAAAATTATTTTTCATAAGATAACTTCTGAGAGACAGACTCCATCTGTAACTCTGTCCTTACTTCTCCTGTTTACACTTACTTGTATTGAAAACAAACTCATAAACAGAAACTAGATTTCCTAAGATGAGTCTCATCAGAACCAATGTTTAAAAAAAAAAATTATAAGGAGGTTTTTCTACAGACAGTTTTTAACTAGATACAGACCCAGTTGAAGTCTATTAATAAATCCTCATAACCTATTCCTGTATAGAAACTGAAATGAAGACAAAGCTTCCACTACAAAATCTGCTTAGATTTTCAGATTTCATTTATGGCATGGGTTTCCAAAGATTAACTTTTCTCTTTCAAACAGCATTAATAGCATTAGGCCTCAATTAATCAGATTCAAAATTTGGAAACAAAGAAAGTATTTTGTCCCTATAATCACTGAGAGGCCATATACCGGGATCTTTTCTTACCGGCCTTTTTAATGATTATTTCAGTCCAGAATTTTTTTTTAAAGGAACCACTAAAATCTAGGCTTTGAATTTTGTAAATGAGCCTGCTGCCCAATGCACTTCTCAGCAAGATAAGGGCAGAATGGCATTTGCAGAAATGTTTAGCTATCTCTCTAACAATCCTGCTTGGTTGTGGGCCCCTTGGTAACAGCTTGGCAAATCTGCAAAAGGAATGCGACTATATAGTTTGTGTGTGGATTGTTGAGTCATTATAGCCTCCAAATTGCACAGCAGATCATTAATCATAGGCCAAGATAGGCAATCACTGCAGAAACCTGATGAAAAGGCTCCAGAATAATGCCTGCTAAATCATGTTTAACATGCAGACCTTGCCTGTGCAGATATGGAAAGGGGGAGGTAAGGAAAAAAATTATTCCCCTTTTAGGAAAGAAAACTTCTACTTATCTTTGATTTGCATTCAGCCCTCCCTCAATAGTCCTTAAGCCTGTTATTTAATTCATTTTGGTGCCAGGTCCCATCACAAAGCAAAAACCCTAACCAGGACCTATGCAGTCTATGACCTCCAAACCCCCTGTCTTTTCTTGTCAGTTCTATGTCATTTGTGCAGTTGAACTCCACCAATTTGAAATGCTGACCTCTTCCATAGACAACCTTATTCTCCTTGAGTGAAAGAAAGGGCCAAGGCCTACAAACCACTCAAGCGAGAGATGGCAAGAAAAGAGAAAAGTGGTTGACTCGTAAATCAATTTCCACAGCCCACCCAAAACCCACATGAACAATAACGATGGTATTTTTTAAAACTTGTGGTGTTGTGGTTTTCTTAATTGAGCTTATTCTCTTTAGGGAAAGTTTGCATGAAGTAAAATTGTTTGTTCGGGGTTGAAAATTAGACTAGATCCTGCTCATGACCCACTTCAAATCAGGGTATATTTATATCAAACCTCCATTCCCACCTGTCATCCCCACAGAAAAGGAGCACAGCCTCACAAACAGGTCTTTGTCCATGCTGGAAGAGGTGACAATATCTAAAGAAAGGGAAACATTTGGGGCATGGATGTGAGCTCAGTCCATGCAATACCAGTGTGCAGGAAAAGCGACGGTACCTGTCTTTGTACCACACAGCCTGCCCACGTGGAGGTAGGTGTGCAGCTTTGTCTTTGGGCCCTGCCAGCCCCACATATGGGTCTGTGGCCTGTACAACATGCACAAGTATGGTCTGCATTAAGCCAAGCACAAGCATTGAGCAGTACAGACATGTAAGCAAGCATGCAGGCACACAAGCCAGCTAGAAACCTGCCACCACACAGTAAGATAAATTTTTAAAGACCTATATTCACTCCCTGGGGGTCTGATTCTGCTTGTGTTGCTCTCTTAGGAAGGTTTCCTACACCTCAGGTGGTCTTTCTGGATTCAATAGCTGGGTCTTTGAAGAGCAGATGCAGAAATTGCCTGGAGCGCATCATGCCCCAGGGCCCCGTCCCCACTAGCAGCTTTATGTTTTTCAGAGGCCTCGATCTGGCTGTGCTATTCCTTACTTCAGAGTCACATCTCTTGGTTTAAGGCTGGGACATCCTTAAAGAGTATTACTCATCTTCCCAACAGGAAATAGCTCCTGTCCCCTGCCAGGCTGGTGTTTCTCAGCCCCATTCTCTCAGGATCATAATCCTAGGGCACATGGGATGACTAGTTAGTCTCTGTCAGCAGAGGCAGGTCTGACTCTTAGGTTGAACATAACAAATGAATCTTTTAAGTTTTCTCATTGATTGGGTTGACTTTTAAATACACACAAAGGTTAGAGTCACAACATATTTATACAAGTCCATGGCAGAAAAAATCTCTGGGAGGAATTAAATACCATGCAACTGCCTTTGGCTCCTCACATATCTGAAGGTGGTATCAGCATGTGCTCCCCTTTCCTTATTTTTTTCCTTCAACTTCTGACATTGTTCCTTTCTGAACTACTCAAACCTTCCCTCCAGCCTCACTTTCTTGAAACAATATGATGGTACTTTGTGATCTGAAAATTCTTGGTACCTTATGAGCAAAATACAGTATGATATTATGAAAGTAGGAAAGTTATTCCATCAGAAAATAAGTACCCACAATGGCAGACTAACTCCTCCAAAGAGCCTGACCTATTGCATTGGATTTTCTCTAAATTGCTGTGAAAATGCTGATGGGATACAGTCAGCGAGAGGGGTTCCTCATCTGGGAGAGCAGATGCTCCAAAGGTATTTGCCTGTGGAGCCTGTTCAGCCAACGTGCCCCTGTCAGGTCTGTGCCTGCTTGCCCTGGGGCTTACTGGCTCCAAACCCTTGGGCAGAAGGAGATTTGGAGCTGTTTATCCCACTTGACCCTCCATCCAGATGACCTTCCATCATCTGGGGCCAGCTGATGCTAAGCAGTAAATTAAATTCAGAGGCATGCTGTCTCAGTTCTCAATGGTGTTTTAGTGTGAGCACTGGAGTCCATAGAGCAGAGCTCATTACACGCTGCTACAGCAGCTGGAGCTGAGGGGAGTGTCAAGCTCATTACCTTTCATAATATGCCCACCGATGGAGCTAGGTGTGCTGTAGATGGATTTGTCAGAGGCCAGCACTTTTGTCTGGGGGTGAAGCACTGTGTTAATCTGACAGGCAAGACTCCACATTATGCAAAAGGAATAATTCAACAGGAAACAGATGCATGTGGATAAAAATTAGTCAATGTTTTTGCAACCTGCGCCTCCAAGTACAGCATCTGTAGCAGTAGAAAGAACATAGCCTCTTCTTTCTCATCTCTTTTCCTCAGTAAACTAAGGTTTATGGCAAGCAGTTTGCAAAGTTTGACTCCAGTTCAGTTAAATCCTTATGTGTTACTGAAGTTTTCGGCAGTAATTTTGTTGGCTTTCTTGTTTAGGTCTGTGTACATCATTGTCAAGACCAACAATTCAGAGATGATTTTGCTCCTGACTGTGCAAAGTAATGCACCAAAACCTGTATTTGACTACTCATCTTAGTATTCTAGCACACATTTCCATGCAAAGTTAACCTTCCAACACCATTTTCTTTGGAATGTATTGCAATGTGTTTCAATAATCAATGTGCACTCACCTAATTTATTGTATTGCAGAAAAAAATGTCACATGCCTGTAAGGGAAAGAAAATGGCAAAACTAGAAGAAAAAACTGGTGGTGCCCAGGCTTCCTGGCTAGATAAGGCATATCTCAAATCCATCCATTAAAATATAGATCATTGGGGAAAAAGAACCTCAGATGTATAATGATGAAGCCAGAACAGGGTCTGCAGAGAGTTCCTTGCTGGTTACTGTCCATACAGTATAGCAGTGGACAGCTGAACTGGCAAATTCAAGAACAGCCCATTTGTCATCGCAGACTCTCTTCCTGGGAATTTCATTTCTTAAGATCTTTAAGGATAAGAAGTGTTTCTGAAATTCTGAGCTCATTATCACTTATTATTTATGGCCATTGAGTTAGTGATGGTGTACAATGTCTCTGCTAGAGGATCAAGAACAGTTTACAGAGCTAGGAGGAGCGGGGCTCAAGGGAATGCACTGACATTGTATACCTTGTCCTTTCAGTGCCCCTTGATTCACATTTCACACATCCCTTTTAGAAGAAGTAGGCTGCTGTATCATAGGTGAGATCCTTACACAGGCCCATCACTGAGGCACACAATTTTAATTTCCTTTTTTCTTAGAAAGGGAGATGGCAAGGATATCTGTGAGTGATCTCAATAGTAGCAGCTAGCAGGCATGCATTTAACAGTGGTGTTAATAAGGCACATGCTCCTGGTTGTACTTCTCACAGAAGTAGTTGTTCAGTTCTTGTTTCTTTTCATGCTGTGGTGTCATCTGGCACAGCTAGATCCTTGTTTGGGTTATTTAATTGCTTCTTTGCCTGCCTTATGCAAACTACATTTGTAGCTGGGTCTGACGTGGGCTTTTGGGCACTCGGACCCATGGCTGCACTGAATTTAGTAAGCACTGTTCTCTCTGTAGGCAGTATTTCACATAGTCACCCAGTGACTTTATTCAGTTTGCTGGTCCCCGACGTTATTGTCACTCTGCGTCATTTACCAATACAATTTTTACAAACAAAATTAGTCATTGCAATGTAGGTGTATGGAAGCTGTCCCATTCTGGAAGTATTCATTAAAATTCCCATAATAGTCTCCTTGTCAGGAGTCTTGCCTGCTGTCTGGGAAGTATTTCAACAAGTCTGTCCTACTGTTGTGTTAATTAAACATTGTTCTATTTATAAATGCTCCATTGGTCAGTAGCAGTTCCCCACACAGAGAGAGAGGAGTACTGGTAAGTAAAATGAAGTGCCAAGACAGGATTTGGCCATGCAGATAAGCCAAGGGACAACCCAGACTGAGGAGACTGCCCCTCGTGGACCTGTCATTGTCCTCATCACCTGCTTGTATGGCTGTAGTGATGTTCTGACATGAAACTTTGGAGCAGGGGAGGAAGGGAGGTGGTTTGCTCACTGCTTTCTCCAGCAGCTGTTTTATTTCTGTTTGTCCGTACATCATAATCTCTTAACAGTGATTGCCGCAGGGTGTTGTAGAAAGTGAAAATGTATCTGGGTTCTGAAAGAGACCAGGTAGGTGAATGAAGGATAAAGCCATCATCCTCCTGTGCTTGTCTCACACTCCTGACAGTCTCCTCTACAAGCCACTTGCATGAACATGTCTCTTCCGACATATGCATTAACACAAGGAGAGGGACCTGTGGGAGCCCCGTAGTGCTGCTGGCTGCTATGGGATAATCTCTTGGGCCTGACACTGCTTGAGTCTCAGGAGTATCTGCCCAGCATTGCTCTTTCTATACGCTTTCATTTTGCTCATCAGCAACCCTGCTCTGTGCTGATATTCTGCCCAGGAGTACATGGCACAGCTGTTTGGTAGGGACCTCTCTCCCTTTTGTGATTTCTGTGACTTTCTGCCACAGCATCTTGCACTGCATCCTGTGACACTGTAGGTCCATGCCCTCCTCCTTTCTGCACAAATAGAGACAACTGCCAGCATTTTTACCCGTCTTCTACAGGCTTGCTGGCCTTGGAGACAGGAGAAGTTGTCCACCATCCTCACCAGCAAGTCCCTAAGAGTCAGAAACCCAAATTTTCAGTGAAGACCATGGAGATTTAGATTCAGGTAGGTAGTATCTGCAATTAGGTGTTTCTGAAGATTTTGTCTGTTCTTTCTTCTCAGTTTGCTGGTCTCCTTCCAATCAACATTTGTTCTCCATATATTGTGGTAGTGAGAGATGTGTCGGCATGAAGATGTTTGTAAATGGGTGTTTACCCTGGATACTGCTGCAGCCCCAGATATAAGAAGCAGGAGGCCAAAGAAGTCAAGAAGAAGGAAGCAAAAAAATTGAGAGGAGAAAGCAGTGCTGCCAGGCTCATCCGTAGACATACATCTGTCTAGAACCTTAACTGCTGCTAAATTACAACTTCAAATCATTGAGCATGCAAAATCTGTGAGAACCACATGAAACTCTGGAGTTTATCTGAGGGACAACACAACCAGGAAGAGATGGAAGAGATACGGTTGAGCTTTTTTTTTTGATATGGCACTGTAAATGTCCTTGCTATCTCAGGGCTCATAGCTGGGTAGGCCCATGTGATGTGCATTAGATCTAAATGTGGTTTTCTATAACAGTTAAAACAGGATGAAGCAAAGTATGTCTCACTGCCTATTTTTCAGACTTTTGGATCAACTGCTCCAAATGGAGTTTGTATGGCAGGGAAGTACATATATACAGATATTGCTTAGAAACTTGAAGTAAAAATCTTGGGTCTTTAAAGAACATCCTTTACCTGAAAGTCTCAAAGGATGGTTATTAATTACCAGTCACCCTTTTCTTGTAGACCAACCATCTGATATTATTATAGTATTCCATTTATTGTTTTACGGCTATTGCTGTCCCACAGTGACACAGTAGTGGATGTAGGCAGGACTGTAGGTTCTGTGTCAACCCGGTTCTACCACCGTTTGCTGCTGCATCCTCAGAGATGAAAAAGTGAAGATCTCTGATACAGAGAGACACTAAAGTATGGGCTTAAATGTGACTGACATTTAAGCAGGCTGGCTGGCTTCCTGCCTTGCTCAGGGAAACCCTCCACCACCCTTTTGCAAGTCCTTGACAAAGCAGGGTGGGGAAACTCTCCGTGCTATTGCCCAGGCTGTGTTTGTCCTGGATGTGATGCAGGACTTTGCTCTCTTGTGCTGTCAGTCGGGTGCCTTTCAGGAGCACCATGTTCACTTCTACAAGTGCACACATGAATTATTGTTTACTCAATAACAAATCAAACAAATTCCCTCTCCTATTCAAAGCAAACCGCAATGATAAAAGAGGGCTGACTTCCACTGTTATCAGCACCGATTAATGTCTTCCCTTCACTTGATTGTCTTTATTTCACATACAGATAGCTTTTTTTTCTTTTTTTCTTTTTTCTTTTTCGTTTGGAAATGTCATCACCACTTCATTAGCAATGCGTTGTTACCTGAAAGTAAGAGCAAGCCTATCTTAGGCCATATGGCAGGGTTTTAATCTGCACTGTCACGGTATAATCCTGTCGAAATGGCTTCCCTTTTCAGTCAAAACTGCATTTCACACTTTACTAATATGGGGCTTTTCCTTTCCTGTTCCAGAGTAATATAGCCCTGCAAGTGCAGCAAGTGCAAATTAAAATAGCCCCAAGCTGTGACCAGCAGGAGGAGGGGAAAGTGAGCAAGAGAATGGTGTGACCAGTGGGGAGGGAGGAGGACCCCATCCCAAAACTGGAACCTGTGCTCTTTCTGTGACCTGCTTCTGTGAAATTGGACCAAACGAGTTTGGGCTCCATTTCAGAAGACAATCCCTACCCGTATCGCAGAGGTTGGGATTATGCCACTGGGTCTGGTTATAGGGGTCTTTGTGAAGTTTACCTTCCCTTCCCCAGTGCTATTGGGAGTTTATAAAAGCAGAAAGCAAGAAAGCTACATGTTGCTGCAAAGTAGGAGTGATCAACAGAAAACTTTGCAGCTTGACTGCCGTAGTTGTTTACAGGGTCTAAGAGAAGATGTAAGCACATGACCTGGTGGGTGACATTTTCAAAGGAATTTTATGCCCAAGCAACTTCCAGGTAACATACAGATGTATACTCTGATGTCTTAGGATACATAACTGTCCCTTTCTGGGTAGCAGGTGAAGAACAAAAACTGGATTGCATCTTGTTTGAAGTGGGATAAAAGGAAACATGGATTGTATGTCCCCCAGAAAAACAAGGCAGACTATTAATATGCACTGGCTCTTCCCAGAGCACCTTGCACAAGAGAAGAGTCTGGATCAGAGACTCCCTCTGTTTTGCCAGTTTTCTCATGTTTTCCCAACACTGCATATCCCCAGGCATCTGAGAGGAACTACTTATGGTCTCAGTTTAGCAATTGTGGATCTCAGGCTAAAGCAGATTGAGTCAGGACCAAATCACAGCCAGCAATGAATCTAGATGGTTTCAGTCTATGATCAATGCTCTTAGTCTCCCTTCTCTGCACTTTTACCCATCTTTTCCCTCTGTAATTAGAATTAGGCAGCCAGATAGAGGGAGAAAAGGGATCTCTTGAAACTTCTCTCCTACTGGTTGATTGTGTTTCCCCAGGACAGAAGTGTCAGAGCCAATGAAAGTCCCAGGGCCCAGTGGGGCTTTTCTTTTGCTTACATCCTTCTGAGGACACACTTGGCTCCAAAGCCACCAGAAACACATATGTTCTCTGAAGGAGGGCAGCAAGTATCTGGATGTTACCTGGATGTACTGTGCTGCTCCGGGTGTGCATGGCATGGAGGATTGGGGATCCCATCCCCAAGGTTAGAGTTTCTTCCCCATGGAATATGTAGGAATCACACAGCTCTAACCATCGGCAAAGTCTGAACCGTGTTGCCGTATCCCTTTACAGATTTAATCCCCTAAACACCCCAGATGAGGTTTGGAGCTACTCCTTTTCTTCAGCCACTTCGTATTTTGCTGGAATTTTATTTTTTTCAACACACACGTGAATACTACAATACAAAACAGTATACTGTTGTATACTCTCCCCCACTCTTTACCGCCCAGCAAAAGCCAGGCTATAGGAGCTGCACAGTGCTGATGTGGTCCTTATCAGATATTAACATATATATGTATTTGCAATTAGACAACAAAGGCAACAAGAGCAAAAGAAAAGAACTATTTAAGTGATGGTCTGAGGTTTTGCTTACAGTAAGAGAAGGACCAGAGCTCTGTTATTTAAATAACTGGTAAAAATCTGTGCTTCAGCTGGGAAAGTCGGTCTGAATGTTCACTTACAGAAATGAACATCAGTGCAGGAGAAGCTTTAAATATTTTAGTGTCTTTGTCCCATAGGTATTTAATAAGGGAAAAGGACTCGAGCATGTGGGAAGTTGGTCTGGCTAGTTAAAGGCATACATTTGAAACACATTTTCCTAAAAAAATCCAAAGAGTAAGATAGCTCTGGTGCTATACATAAGCACAGCTTCTCTGACATGAGGTGCTTTAGCACAGCTGCAGGTCAGCCACACTGGACATCTGCATGGCCACAGACATGGAAACTTTAAAAGTGAGACTTTGGAGGGAGAAGAAAGTGAAAAGAGGTAACAGCTCTGCTGTGCTGCTGTTTCACCAGGTAGCTCGTGTGCTTTGCAGGACTGATGCAGGAAAGGGTTGAGGATGCAGAGAGACAGTGTGAGTGTATGTATGTGACGATCCTGAGAGAAAATATAATTCTGGAGCACGAAACAGAAGGATGAATATCAAGTGAGAACATCAAGCTGCAAGTCCTTTCCCCTTCTTTTTCCAGCTTTTGGATGAACTGCAAAGCCGAGGGGGACTGTTAACTGCCTGGGCCTGTCCATTTGTCTCTCTCTCTCTCTTTACTCCTCTGTCCCCAAACCCCCCTCCCTCTCCCTCCTGCAGCTCCGGAGGGTGGAGGTGCGATTCGCTATGCCCGTTTTTTATTTCCAGCACGCTTGACAGGCTGGGCGAGGAAGGCGTTAATGTTTTCTGACAGGCCCCCTCTAATTGTTGGAGCTTTTCTTCTCTGCCTTTTCTGTGAAATTCTGACTTAGGCGAGCAGCATAACAAAATGCTCTGGCATTGAAATGTGCGCTTGCACTACACTGGGCTCGGGGAAACAGCATTATTCATGAAGATTTTCAGCTGTTTTTGTCTTTTAACTAACCTTTGAGTTTGATCAGAGGCTAGCCGGGCTCCCTTTCTCAAAAGGCGGTCTTGGCAACCCGACAATGGAGCCAAACTGTTTTCCCTGTTAAAGAGATAACTATGCCGTTGAGTTGGTACATGGGGGAAATTAATCTTCAGGCGCGTACAAATGATAGCTTTACCTCGGTCTGCAATCGCCTGCATGGGATTATTAATAGGACGGGGTAAGGAGCAGAAGAAATTCAGACGGGGCAGGGAACTAAAAAAAAAAAAAAAAATCCCAATCCCAAACCCATCATCCCTTTTGATTGTATAAAGACTGCGATTGATTCTTCACCACTTGCCTTTTGCAGCAGGAATTAGCCCCGCATTGTGCGGGCTGCCACGCTAAGAGCGAGTCCGCTTAGGAGCAAGAAGTTGCTGCGCGCTGGGACGAACCGGGGCGGCGGCCGGGGGGGACGCTTCTCCCCGCTCCTCGCCTCTTGGAAAGGGGAGCGGGGAGACACAGAATCCCCCACACACTTCAAGCCGGGCTAATCCCTGAATGCACTGAGTAATAGGCGCTGCATTATGGAGCAGCGCGCAGCGGCGAGCCAGGGCGTCCCATGTGTTTGTATGTCATCCCGCCCTGCCGCGCCCGCCTCGCCTTGGGCAGGTGCCCGCTGTCCTCGCGTGCGGGCCGGGCAGCGCGGAGCGGAGCGGGGCGGGCGCGGAGCGGGGCGGGCGCGGAGCGGGGCAGGCGGCAGCTGTGGAGGGCGCACGCCGCCCCTGAGCCCGGCGGGGCCCCCGCCGCGCCGCCGCCGCCGGGATAAAGGCTGAGGCATGACACGCGCGGGGACAGCGCTGCCCGCTGCCTGCCCGGCCCCGGCGGCCCCCCCTTGTGCCCCTGCGAGCCCGCACACAAAAGGCAGGACCTGCGCCGAGGGGAGGGGAGGGATGGGGGGAAAGAAAAAAGGAGAAAGGAATGGAGGGGGAGTGGGGGGGAATGAACAAACAAATAAATTTAAAACAAAAAAAAAGGCAAAAGAGAGTTAAAAAAAGATTTTTGGAAGAGGGATAGAGCCACGGGCTCCCCAAAGGCTGCTGCTGGCGCCTCTCTCCCAGGGGACGGTGAGAAAGACGGGCTGGGGCACCGGGAGGCTCTCCGGGGTGCGCACATCCCTTTCCGGGGGCAGGGCCGGGGGCTCTTCCCTCTCCACTCTTACCTGCGCGGGAGGAAGGGGGAGAGGGCGCGAAAGCTCCGCGGGGCCGGCGCTGCTCCCGCGTGCGGAAAAAAAGTTTGGGCAGAGGAGGGGCCTGTGGGGAGTAGGCAGCGGCGCAGCAGGCGTGGGGAGTGAGGGGATACCCCACGCCGGCTGCTCCCCGGCTCCGAGGGCGCGGATCTCGCACCAGAGGCGGGGGCAGCGCTGCCCATCGCCCGGCCCAGTGTGGCCGCCGTGGGTGCCTCGCCGTGCTACCCCATCTGCCCGAGGGTCTTGATTTGGGGGAGCAGTGGCGGGTGCACACACTCATAAGAGAAGCATTTGTTAACGGGGCACCTTTCCAGCACTACGATAAATAAGTACATAGGTAGTACATGAAATAATAAATCCGTGGCCCAGCAACCTTCATCTGCACACACACCCCTCTCCGCTTCTCCTCCCCCACCCCCCACCAAATCCTGAGTAGTTCTAAAACTTATACTGCACCCAAAGAAGTCCCTGATTTATGGAGTTTACTAATGCTAACTGAATACTGTCTGTCAGGCAGCGCTGAAAGGCTCTCCGCGCTAATACAAGAAAAGGCTTTGTGTTGCTAAGCGATTAGAGCAGATGTAATGAGATTTACCCCAATCCTGCTTTGCCCTTTCCCTATCTTCAGTAAAATTGTGTGTGTGTGTTTTCTTTCTTTCTTTCTTTCTTTCTGGAGGGGGCTGAGGGGAAAAGGGAGGAGGTGGTGAATTTCTGAGCCTGTCTTATACATTGTAGCGAACAACAGCGTAACTTTGCCTTTAGTTTAATGAGTCTGGATATTTACTATTCAGAAGTGAGCAAAAAAGAACACCTGTCTACACAAGGAAGAGAAATTTCGCCTTTGTAACAGAATGAAACATTATCCTAATGTTATATTCATAGCTATAAATTACTCGCTACACTTTCTTTGCATACCTTATCTGTACACTTGCAAAAGTGGGTAAATAAAAAGGGAGATGCTGTAAAGGGAGAGCGGATGGCGGCATATAACGGTTATTATTTTCATAACTAAACATTAGTTCCACGAGCGGTTAAAACAAAGAGTGTTTGTGCTAAAGTAATGAGGGATTTCGTGACCCCAGCGTGTCCCGTCCCCCCCCGTCCCGTCCTTCCCGTCCCCCCCCCCCCGCGATTAAATCACGTATTGATCATTTCAGGGCATGAGGGGAGGAGGCGAAGGGGCAAATGTGGGTATACTTTTAAAGCAATGCAGGAAGGACTATGCATTGATATACACATGTATCAATGTCCATGTGCGCATATGCATCTGTGCATATACATATATAGTGACACATACACACACACAGGGAAAATTCCGGGGTCCTCCACCAAAGTTTTTCCCTCTTCTTTTTTAAAAATAGCGCATCCCTCGCAACTCGATGGCGCATTTGTAGCGGAGCTGGCTAGATTATTTTTTTTTTAGCTCCATACACCACACTGGCTCTCTCCGCTCTTTGTTGCCTTTTTTTTTTTTTTTTTTTTTTTTGTAAGATGCATTTTGCGCTTTGCTTTCCGCTTGGCTTGGTGCACGCAAACTGAATTTGCAAGTGATGCAGGAGCCAGGCGAAAAGAAGGCGAATTCTGGTCACGTCCTTGCTAACTGACAACAAGCAGGCTAGCCAAAAAAAAAAAAAAAAGCGGGGAATGGGGGGAAGAGTCCAATTCCTATTTGAGTCTTGGTAATTGGGTACTTTTACAGGCAGATCACGCTATTTGGGTAGAATAACAAGCTTAGAAAGACCAATGTCTCTAAGCTGCCACCGATTTCTACTACTTTATTTATTTATTTATTTTTATCTCCCTTCGCCTCTCGCTTCCCGTCTTCCCCGCGACGGTTTTATTTACTCAGCCACTATCTTTGCAGCGGCAACACAGCAGCCCGTGTTTTGGGTGGCGGCGACTGTGCTATCCCCCGTGTTTTTCAGCCCCGTTGGGTCACAGCAGTGGAGCAGGACAGGGTCACACCGCCGAAACGCGGGATGGAGCGCCCTCTTTTTTTAATACTTGGGCTTTCGGGGGAATTCTTTAATGTGCAGTGATTTCAGGAAGCACAATGCAATCATTAATCATTCCCTCGCCTTTTGAATTGGATACACATTTGCAACACAGAAGGGCAAGAAAACAATGGTGATAGCGCTAGATCTTTGCATATTTATATAGAGATAGATAAAGATATATATGTTACATCCATCAGATACAAACACTTCATATGCAACTTAGCTCCGGTATAACATCAATTAACATTCTGTCCTTACATTCATTGTCAATGGCAGAAAGAAAAAAAATTGCATGCGGTAGGCAGCTGATAATTTTAATTAAAAAAAAGTTTTATTACGAAACTAGTTTATATAAAACAGGGTTATACAGGACCTTTGTAAGTCTGTAATAAAACAGTAAGAAAAGGCAGTGATGTAGGGGTTTTGTTTGTTTGTGTGTTTTTGCTTTTTTTTTTTCTTTTTTTTTTTTCAAAAGGCAGCATATAAAAACAAATGGCTACCGTTTTGCGTTTGGACAATAGCTGCATAAACTTTGTTCACTTTGAACATTGTTTAATAACATTATTAATACATTAACAAAGTTTCTATAAAGTAAGACACGTTGGTGCTAAAGTACATCTGGAGGAAATCCAAGTCCTTTACAAAACCACATACAAAAATGGCAGTTGTAAGGTAACGTCGACTACAAGTCTAAACATGAAGAGGTAATAAGCATTACATATTAAAAAAAGTATCAAGATATACACATTTTAAACCATTTGTACAAAACCTCTATAAATCTCTCTCTCTCTTATGTACAAAAATAGCTTAATATATCCCCAACCGGGTTAGGATAGATACAAATAGATTTTCTTATCATAAAAAATTCACAAAAAAAAATTGGAAGCATTCTATGATAGAAACGAGAGGAAAAGCTTGGAGCGAGGGGAGGGAGAGGCGCAGGGAGGTGGGGGGTAGACGGAGCTCCAGGGACTTCTTTGAGTACAGCATAGCTTAACTTCAACATCTCCACAAACATCGGGAAACTAACTTTGTCCACAGGTGATGAACGCCAGTCTCTGAAGGGCCGCAGCGGCGGCGAGGTGCGGGGGGGTCGCCTTTCTGCTGGGGAGGAGGAGGAGGAAGAAGAGCTCCTCCGCCGGCCGAGGAGCGCAGCGCCCTTCCCGCGGCCCGGGGCTCCCTCGCCGGACACCCTCTCCGCCGGGGCGCTGTCCGTGGCAGTGCGACGGAGTGCAAAGGCCGGCCGGGGTCCGGGGGCGGCCGCCCCGACCGCCCCCGCGGCGCGCAGCGCTGTGCCCGCCCGCCGAGAGACGTGCCCGCACCGCCCTCCGACGGCGGGGGAGCTGGAAACGCAACAGGTTCTTTTTCTGGGTGGATTTCTGTCTCTCTGTGTGCGATCTGGTTTTGTGTTGGGTTTGTTTGTCTGCTTTTTGTTTTATTTTTTTTTCCCTTTTGTAACTGTCCTGTAACAATAAAAGAGAGAGGAGATCAGAGCCGCGCCGGGACCAGCGCAGCACCGGGCCGCGGAGTCGCCCGTAAGTACCGCGGGACACGCGGAGCCCGCCCGCGGGGGCACCCCGGCTGCGTCCCCTCCCCCGGTGGCTGCGCCCCCGCCGCCCCGCGTCCGTCCCCCGCTTTCCCCCCGGCCCTCCGCGGGCGCGTACCCACCTGCCGCCGGGGCGGCCGGAGCTCAGAACCAGCTTGTGAAGTCGAGCAGCTCCTGCTCCTCGGGGCTGAGCGGGTCGTAGGAGCCCTCGTCGGAGGAGTAGGAGGAGACGGGAGAGCCCGCCATGGAGTTCATGTCGTGGGAGTAGCTGGGCGAGATGGTGGGCGAGAGGACGCCGGCCTGGAAGGCAGCGCTGACGGCGTCATGCTCGTCGAGCAGCTGCTGCAGGGCGCGGATGTACTCGACGGCGGAGCGGAGCGTCTCCACCTTGCTCATCTTCTTGTTGGCGGCGCCGTTCGGGACGTGCTCCCGCAGCGTGGCGAAGCCCAGGTTCACCAGCTTCACGCGGTTGCGCTCCCGCTCGTTGCGCCGCGCCACGGCCGCGGGCTGCTGCTGCGGCAGGCTGTACCCGAACCCGCTGAAGTTGAGCCGCCTCTTGCAGCGCATCAGCTCCGGCGAGGCCGAGCGCTGCCGCTTGGCCGCCCGCGGCGCCGAGGGCTTGCCGCCCGGGGAGGGCTGTCCGCCCGCCGGGCTCAGCTGCGGCGGCGGCGCCCCCGGCGGCGGCCCCGGAGGGGCGGCAGCGGCGGCGGCGGCCACGGCGGCGGCGAAGAAGCACGCCGGCTGCAGGAAGGGCGGCTGCCCGGCGGCGCTGGACATCCTGGCGGGGCTGCCGCTGGCCATGGGCGCGGGGGCGTCCTCTGCTAGGCGGGGGCGCCCGAGCGGCGGCCGGTCCCGATGCCCCCACCACCAAAAAAGAAAAAAAAATCGAGAAAACGAAAAGGAAAAAAAATTTGCGACGTTCACTTAAAGGAAAAAAAAAAAAAGGAGCAAGGCGACGGACGAACGGCAGGGAAAAGGGACGGCGGCGACCGAGGGGAGCGGGCGGCGGAGCCGGGCGGGCGGCGGGTACGGCGGGCGGCTCTGCCCGCCCCCCTCCCTCTCGCCCTCCGTGCGGCGGCCGCGGGGAGGCTCGTGGCGCTCGCGTGTGCGCAGGCTGCTTTGCAAAGCCCCTTTTGCAAAAAAGTGGCTGAGGATTGTGTCTCTTATAAGGGGCGGACGGGGCTCGCTCCCCCTCCTCTCCTACACACACACACACATATACACACACGCACGCATGCAGTCTCCCCCCGCCGCCCCCCCGCGCTCACACACACGCACACCCTGCACCTTGCGCCTTCCACGCTCCCCGGTTTTGCCGGCCGCGAGCCGCGGAGCGCCGCCGCCTTTCCAGCGCGGGGGGAGCTCGTGGGGCGGGGGGAGGGGGGGGCGCGCACGGACACACACATATACGCACACATATACGCACACATATACACACACATATACACACCCCGCGCACACACCGCACAAC
>NW_016690190.1:1553674-1560483 GCF_001604755.1 Lepidothrix coronata
GGGGGGGGGGGGGGGGGGGGGGGGGGGGGGGGGGGGGCGCGCACGGACACACACATATACGCACACATATACGCACACATATACACACACATATACACACACGCACGCATGCAGTCTCCCCCCGCCGCCCCCCGGGGCCGCTCCCCCGCCCCCGCCCCGCCGCCCCCGCCGCTCGCGGGTTTGTTGTTGCAAGTGCGTGCGCCCGGCGCGTGCCGCGCTCCCGGCCCTGAGCAAACACCCGCCGGGGCGCCGCGCGGGGCGGGAGGCGGCGCGCGCGGGCCGCCAGCGGGGGAGGGAATGTGTGCGGGAGAACGGGAAAGGGGGGAGCCCTGCTCGGGGACGGGCACGGGGGGGGGCCCCAGCGCCGTTCGCTGCCGTGGCTCGCCGCTCCCCGCGGAGGTGGGGGGCGATCCGGGGCGCTGCTGCGGCGGGATGAGGGAGAGGGAAAGGGTGGCTCCCGGGGCAGCCGGGGGTGCGAGCAGTACTGGGATGTGCGGGGCATCCTCTGCGCCGGCTGTCGTCGGGGCGCTGTCTGGCTGGGGCCACCTTAGAGGCACCTGCCGGAGTTTGGAGAGGAGTGGGCGCGGAGGCGGCCCGTGGCGTGGGCAGGCAGGCCGGTGCGTGCCCACGGGAGAAGCGCCCTTGCCATTGCCGGGACGGCTGGGAAGAGAAACTCTGCGTGCGGGACCACGGAAGGGCGCACCGGGTACCTTTTCCCTGGGTAGCACCGGGATTTCTGGTATCGCTCCCTTGGCTCACAAGCCCTGCCAGCCTGCTGCGACTCTCCGCCCGGGGGCTGTCGTCCCCCCCGCTTCCAGCGGCCGGAGCCGCGTGTGCCCGGCACCGCACACGCCCCGCGGACGGGCTGATGGCTCTATTAGCCAGCAACAGGGTGAGCCGGTGTGGGTGTTAGGAGGAGGACGGCTGAGAACAGAGCAGGGCAGAGCAGGCTTCTCGGGACAAGTCACCTCGAATTACCCCTCTGGAATGCTGAGCGCCACGGGGCGAGCTTGTCTGGAGAGAAAGAACAAACCCCTCTTGGGCGAGTCCCAAGTGGATGGTCCTTGCCAAGGTCCGGCACGAGAGGGAGGAGGTTTGTCTCATAGGGCAGCATAAAGTATGGATATGCTGGGCAGAGCAAGCAGGTGTGAAGTCAGCTCACCCTTCACTACCAGATCCTATTCCCAGGATCTTGCTGGCCCCGGGGAACTCACGGAGTCCCTGCCCCTCCCCTGGCACCCTGCAAAGTGGAAGCAGGTCCAAGCAGAAAATGGCATTTGCCGGGGAGTCAGAATGGACCTGGCCTATGCAGGGGACATTAACCCTTCTTCCAAGTGAAGTCTCAGTTGTGGCTCCAATGTGGAAAAGGGACAAGTGTGGAAAAGCAGGGCTGAGGTGCTGAGAGCTTGAGGCTGGCAGGACTTGGGGGTCACAGCGACCCTGGGGGCTGTAGGAATATAGGCAGCCTGGGAGACGCAGTGAGGCTGAGCACTGAGGCATGCTGGTGGCCCTGCTTTTGGCACGAGCAGCAGCGAGGACCCTGGCATGGCCTTCTCTCATTACCCTCCTGCCTTTCACATATCCAAGTATTTCTGGAAGCTTTAACATGTTTTCTGCCTTCAGCTCTGTCTCATTCCATTCTGTAAACTCAGATGTGTATGCTCTCTAACCAAGTAACAAGAGCAGAGCCATGATATGACAGTGTCACCATGGGTAACATTATGGCTCTAGGAAGTCCCTGATAGGGGGAGTTAATCCCTGGTGCTCACACCAGCTCTAAAGTGTGGAAGGAGGGGACCTGCACAGTCCTGTTCAGGTTTCAACAGAAATTAGTGCAAAAGTAAGCCCTGCTTTGCTACTGACCTCAATTACAGCAGCCTAGAGCTGTAGAAATCACTTCTCATCTGCCACTGGACCCCTGACCCTGGTTTTGCCCATGAGTTAAACAGTGATGCACATGAGTTTAAGCAGCAACATTATACAGGAGAACCTTAATGTGCACCTGTTAGCTAGTATTTTAGTAATTTTTTAACATGGCATCTTCTAATGCACGTGTGATGAGAAAGGTGAAGTAGTTCCATATGGTCTAAACTCTGACACGCTTATATTAGAGCCCTCTTCACTGGCCACTGAGTTTGACTTTTAGCCTATTGTCTAACTGCATGTGAAATGTTTCAAATTATTTTATTCTCTCTTAGGCAGGACAGCCAAGTCTAAGCAGGATAAAATGTTTGCTTTTATTTTCTGTTTAGGAAGATCTCCCTCTTCAGTTCCGAGTCTTCTGAATGGTTTGTTCAACATCCCTTGTCTGACGTCAGAATTGTCTTCGCTGGAAATAGTTGTTGCATTGCCAGCTCCAAGTTGTGACTTTGGGAAGCGGTAACAGAAAAATAATTGAAGCCCTGTAAACTATATGTATGTTTAAGCCGTGTAATTATTCTGGAGCAGCCCACTTCCAGACCGTGTGGAAACACCACGTAGGGACATTCCTGCCCTTTTTCCCTGAAATGGCAGAATGAGAGTGGAGTTTCTGGGTCCCTCCTTCTCTAGTCTCAGAGGGCTCTAAAAAAGACAAAACCCACGAGTTCCAGAGGTCATGAAGTGTAACTCCCAAGTAGTTTTGCCTCTGTGGTCCTGTACCTGCTTGTTTACCCCGGCTCCAGGTATATTTGTGTGTAGGGAAGGATGGGGGGCAGAGCCTTTTCCTCCCTTGGCTAAGTAGGGTCCTTTTCCATCCATTGCCACCGGGGAACAAACTCGCTCCTCTGAGTTGTCTGAGGTAATACCAATCTTGCCAGCTCCCCTGTCTACTCACTGTGCAGAGTAAGGGGTCTGAGGCTGCCAGATTTAGAAATAAATATTGTTTCAAGGTCCCCCGCCTTCATCCACTTGTATGCACAGTCTTGCACCTGCACTTTGAAATTCTTAATTCTAACATAATGATAAATAGCCCTTCCCCTTTTCATTGGGCTTTTTTTGTCTCTTTTTTTATTATTATTTTTTTCTAATCTTGAACTGTTGTTATTTTATAGTGACTTTTGTGTGTGCCTAAATCGTAGCCACACTCATGAGATCTTTTGAAGTCCTTGCCTTTTTTTTTTAAAAAAAAAAAAACAACTTTGGTATGCCTTTTTTTTTCCCCCTCCACTTCTTTTCTTTTTTAAAGGCCATTTACGTTATGATTAAATGCTGTCTTGGAAAAGCAGAACGAAAGTCGTTAATCTATATAGATCTTCAAAGAATCGATACATTCGGGACTTCTGTAGGATTTGTTACACTCCATTTTGTTACAGTAGGCAGCTCGTCTGGATTTGGGCACATGTGTTTCTCTCCCTCCCCTCGCCCTCCCCCTCCCTTTTCCAGCTTCCCCCCCAAGAGTGAAAATAAAGTAAAAGGTCTTTCATGGTAAACAAAACCAGCTTATTCTCCACATAGAACACATGAATAGCTGGAAAAAAAACTTACAATAAATGGTGCATTTTTTTCTCTGCTGGGTATAGCATTCAAGATCAGTCCAGTATTCAAGAAGCAGTCCATTTTTTGCTCAGCAAGAGAGTTTAGAAAAGAAGCGTGGGGTCTATTCAAGGATCTTTTCCCCCTTCACAATTGCTGGGCTTTATGAAACCTATCTTCCATGCCTTGTCAGAGTATTTCTGGGGACCAATTAGTGCTTTGTTGCAAGGCTTCTTTGCTGAATCTTTGAGCAGCAAGAAAAAGCTCTCTTGAGTCTCCCCTTATTTTGACTATTTCAGTCATTACTCAGTGTAATAATTAATATGACAACTGGACGCTGAAGTTTGTATAGAAACACCTCGGCTGCAGGAGAGAGCGTGCAGTGGGTGGTAACAAGCTACAGATCAGACCGAGAAGCCACACACACAAGGAAAGGGAAAAAAAAAGGAGGGAGAGAGAATAATGAATGAAAAGAAAGAGAGAAAGAATAAAGATAAATAAATAGTTGGTGCAGCCCGAAGAAACATAATACAGACTTGTAAGGAAAAAAAAAAGGCACTTAGAAGGGGGGGAGGAGGACGGGGGAGGAGGGGCGACCCCAGGGAGGTAAACTTATTTTGAAACAGTTTTTATGTGAATATAATTTTCAAAACTTTGTTAGTTTCAGAAGTCAGGAAAATTATTTTCTCCTGACGATTGTTCCTTCGAGTAAGTAATTTTCAAGGAGCATCTGTTTACACTTTTGCACACTTGATAAACTTTTATGCCTCTTCCTAAGCGTCCCCTTATGGAAAGAAGAACTTAGAGCATTAAACCGTATTCGTGAGTAATTGTTGCCCATCCTGCCCAGGGTGGACGGAGGCTGATTCTCGGGATAGCAAATTGTTAGAGTTTTCTTGGCGTTGTATCATCTACAAGAGGAATAAAGCCTGTGTTCCAAAGAAGAATTAAAAATGACGTTTGACCAGGGACACTGCTGAATTCTCCTCGAAAGGCGTCTTGGGATGAACACTCATCACTTTGCAGACATTTCTTGGGCTGCCAATTAGGGCATAATAAATAATTAGAGGTTTTAAGCATATTAGATACAGCTCATGCTAATGAGCTACATCAGGTCTTGTGCTAACCTGAAGTGACAGTTTGCATATAGGGCTGGAAAAAAAAAAAAAAAAAAAAAAAGAAAAAAAAAAAGCTATCGGCCGAGGCAGCTTTTCCCCCCGCGGCCCGGGCCCGCTCGCCTCTCCGCAGCTTCCGCGGGTTTCCCCGGGTGCTGCCGCCCGGCCCCCACCGCCCTCCGCGCCCGCGGAGCGGAGCCCTTCGCCCGCCGGCCCCGCCGGGTGGTCCCATTGTGCGGCCACGAGTCCCGCGTCCGTCACAGCCCCGGGGGATAAATCACACCGGGCTGTCCCCCCGCCTCCCCCCAGCGCCACTTCTTGGAGAGCTAAATTTTGGGACCTGGGGGTGGGGGGCGTGTTTGTTTCCGGCGCCTCCGAGGCGGCTGTCCCCCGTCGGGGGTGAGAGGGTTTGGGTGATGCCTGCCGCAGCCTGGGAGGCGGATCCTCCTCATTCCCCGGGGAGCGCAGGAGCGGGGACAGCCGAGGTCCCCCCGCTCCCGCCAGCGGTCTCTGCCGTGAGGACACAGTGCCACCTCCCGGCCACTGTCGCCCCGGAGGGAAGGAGCCAGAGGAAATCCTCCGGGGAGGGCATAGATGGGGTACATCTAAAAAGCATTAACCTTTTGGGCAGCCCGGGTCTGTAATGAGAGGGGACATGGCCGGGCGGTTTTGCAGCCGCGATGCAGACTGGGGTGTGAGGACGTTCAGGCTGTCTGGGGAGTAAAAGGAGAGCTACAGCACCCCGAGACCTCTGGTAAATGCATACACGATATCGAAAAGGGGGGCTGCCCCCTGCCATGCTCACACACAAATCGCCTGAGATACCCACGGATTCCTAATCTGGGAATGTTTCGTGAGCTTCTGTTTTCACTAGAAAATCTCCCCTCTCCCCCTTCCCCATTGCTCCCTCACATCTATTGGGACATTCTGAACCAGCAGGGAAAAGACAGATTGCGTCCTTGCACAGGAAGGGACATCCCTGCCCAGATAAGACTCACAGGTCTAGGGAAGCCACCACTCTGCAAATACTGGCTAATGGCAAAGGCAGGAAAGAGCAGTTTGAAAAGCAGCCAAAGTCCGTGGCCCTTTGAACTTGCGTTGTGCCGGCCAGGGGAGCCTGCCAACTTTCAGTGCAAAGAGCCCTGTTAGGCTGAGCAGCATATCCAGGAATGGATGCATGTGGTGTGTTTGTGTGTGTGCAACCAAAGAGTGTGTTTCTGAGGGAAAATGTGTGGTTTTAGGTGAAAGCAATGTGGGACATCAGTGCATAGCTGCATATGGTTGAAAGGAGCGGGGTTGAATGATGCTGCAGCAAGAGCCCAGCGCAGGATTGGTGGACTCAAAGCTCAAGTGCTCACACAGGGGCCACCACAACTTGAAACCCAAGTGGGAATTCACAGTTAGCAATGTCACTGCAGGGGGATGAACCTGTGCTTGGTGTGCTGAACTGGTACTTCAAAGAGGACGGGGAAGCTCTAGCAATTTGGACTCTGAAATGGTCCAAGGTAACCAATTCTGATGCAATTACCTGTTCCTACTGGAACGGCACTGGGCACACACTCCCACACCCCTACACACACCTCTTTGCTCCAGAAGAAGAGAATTTGGGAATTCCTGTTGACAAGCAGGAGCTTTGCTTCCCCTAGCCAGTGCCTTTTGCTACCGGGCAGCCTCTGATAGTCCAGACAGATTAAACAGTGAACTGGTGGCTATACACTGGTGATACTATTATGACTGTGTACCAAAAAGGGATAAGATTGCAACATAAGCAGAAAAAGCAGGGGGTAGAAGGAGGCAAAATAAATAGTTACAATAAGTTGGGAGGAGCACTGCTTTGCATACCTGATGTTTCACTTTTACTTGCCATTACCATCAGGTAGAGTGAACATACATAAGAAAAGGAATGGAAAAAAAAGGGGGAAAAAAAGGCCAAAAGCATGTAGAAGCTACAGAGAAATGACAGAAAGAAGGGTTTATGATTTTGGATGCCACAGTTACTTTGGCCAGCCAAAGGACATGCATTTGATTTTTTTTTGAAATCTTGCTGAAAAATATGCCAAGTAGGAAGCTTTCTCAGGATGCCCTTCAGCGTCCCTATAATGGATTAGACTGTGTCTCAAGCTACACAAACACAGGACACAAAATATGGGCTACTGTAGTGAATTTACTGGCTGAGTAGTTAAAAACCAGTAGTTTTTATACTGCTGGCAATTACTGTGGATAACCTCCCTTTCCCCTCCC
>NW_016690190.1:1560536-1585978 GCF_001604755.1 Lepidothrix coronata
GGGTACCACTTTCCAGTATTCCCTTTACACCTTTGGTGACTCTTTCTTAACCAAATCTGGGCTCTTTTGTATCAATACTTTACTAACATTTTCTGAAATAATTTATGTCCCACACCCTGTCTCCCTTGTTGCTTTCCATGGCTTACGCTTTCCATGGCTTACAAGAGTACATACATCTGCTACATCCTGCTGCCCTAGAGCTCTGACCTAGTCTTTCCTTTCCCTTTTCTTCCTTTACCTTCTTCCCTTTCTCCATGTTCAGGGTCATATCCCAGTGTGAGGTTCATGCATCTAAATCCTATCTCATGCTTCCCTTACACTGGGTATCTCTTTCCAGTGCCTAATGAGTGATGTCTTCTGCTCTCTGACCTCCTGGAAGCACCCCAAAAAGCCCTATTAAAGGACAAATCCCTCAGCTGCTGTGCTGCGGCAGAGCCTAACGTGCCTGGCATTTGACATCCAATGAGCAGATCCTGGAGAACATCTGATGTCTGTTCAAGTAGAGAGACATCCAATGGGAAACCCACCTGAGGCTGAACACACACGCTGCAGTGGGAATGGATGGGCAGGAGGCTGAACTGAAAACGATGTGTTGAAGTGAAGAAATGAAAACAGCTGATGTTGATCAGCAGAAGGAAGACTGTTAATTTAGAGCATGCTGCTCGTCCACGTTGGGTGCAGATAGAAACAATATGCTGGAAAGCCGCTGTGCGCAGGCGTGGGACTCACAAGGGGTGGCCGGCGTGGAGCAGCTTGTTTGTGTGTCAGGGGTGGGTGGGGTGGGTGTGCAGGGAGAACGCCCCCTTGGCATGTTGTCCAGGGGAGGGAGCTGGGGAAGGGGAGGGGAGGGATGGCTTTGCCTTGCTTGCTCCACTTTAAATACCTTTGCACAGAGTTCTGTCCACTGCAGTTAGGTCAGAAAGCTTCACCTGCTGTAGTGAAGGGGCCTCCCTGTGTGGGCATCGCTGCCTCTGCAACATGGACTCACAGCACTGCAAAATGAATGGTGACCCTTTCCAGGTAGGTGATGGGGTCTGTGTGCCTGCTTTTTGCAGAGGGGTGCCTGTCTGCCTCAAGCCTGTTTGCAAATCTTGTCCCCCACTCTCTGAGAGCCAGTTTGACCCAAGATGGGAGGAATCCACACGGATTGTTTTGATGCTTTGTGGTGTCTGGTTGCCACTGTGCTCTCTTTGGGCAGCCCCCATCCTTGTCTGTTGTTAATTGTGCTCACAAAAGTGCAGTAAGAATGCAAATAAACATTGCAGCAGTATCCTTGCATACATGGCAAAGAGAAGAAGAAGCAGAAAAGACCAGCAGTTATTAGAAGTCTTAAACCTGTGTGATGAAAGAAAGCTGTCTTCTTCTGTTAAAGAAAACCAGATGAAGTTATGTGCCTTCTAGTGGAGCTATTTGTTAAATTTTGGGACTCTGATGTTCCCCTTTTTAATGTTTACTGACTGACTTTGAACCTTTTGCTTTGGGAAATACAGGAAAGTTCTGAAGCCCATGCCCTTTGATTACAGGACCTAATGTTACTGCAGGGTCAAGTGACATAACCTGAGGCCAGCATGGTTAATTATTAGTAACAAATTCGGCACATATGTGTCCTATGCAATGCTCCTGAAGCCAGAGAAAAGCTGCACGAGGTGTGCAAAAAAGGGTTTCAATTTATACAAACCTTTTTAAGAGCTGCCAAGGAAGCCTGTTTTTCTACTGCTTTGTGTGCTGAGGCTGAACTCCCACAACAATTCTATAGGGTCTCACCTTGCTGCTTATCCAAGTTGTGTAATTGCTTGGTCCCAAAAACATCTGTGGGAGATCAGCATTTAAATGCCCTAAGAAACCTGACTTGGAAAATAGTTCCATTTTCACAAGTAACTTAGGAATATTATTTCATTTGAAATTATTTTTCACTTTTTTCCCCTAGAATTTTGTATATCTAGTAAGTCTGGACTTTACAACACAGAGGTTAAAAATTTTGTGTCCCTGAAATTGCAAGAAAAACTTTCTCTGGCCTTAGCAGTGTTGGAATTCACTCTGAAGGGCTTTATCTAAACATCTCGTAAATGGATTAGAAGGCTGACAAGATTATGTTGTTGAGCTCCAGTACTGTCACAGGTGTCAGAACAGCAATATCAATCTATGTGCAGAGTGGTTAACTAAAAATGAAGATTTGCACGGTGCTCAGGTAAGCCTGTCCTTACATCTACACATCACTTATCTTTGCGATTGTACTGGGTCCAGGAATGGTTGTTCATGCTCATCAAATGATTCTTATTTTACTGGAATAAAAAAGGATCTAGAAGAAAATTAGAGCTTAATTTATTCCATTCTACATTTGTATATGTGTTGTTTGATATTGTCCTCAGTGTATATTGATGGACATTGCCTCTATATGTATTGATAAGAACTGGGTACCAGGAAAACAATCATTTCAGTTTTCTTTCCCTTTGAAATTAAAGCAAAGACAGTCTGTCTGTGGGCAGACTCAGGCATGAACTGATGCTTGTAAAAAGACCTTCCAGTGAACTGAGTGCATATGCAGATGGGTGAGAAGTTAAGGAAGTATGATGTTGTTTACAGTGTTGGTGCCCACTCTCACTGCAGTGTGTCTTTCTTTTAAGCACCAATATAAATCAATTTACAAGAGTGGGAAAATGACTGGGGATGGATTGAAAGCAGCTGATCTCAACACATCAAGACTAGTGGCCAATGAGTTTTTTAAGGCATTTTTGTGTAATCTTATCATATAAAGAGATCAATTATCATCAGAATTACCTTGCAGGACTTAAACCTTGCATTATATCCCCTGCAAGTATCCAAACCACAAATTCTTCGTTTGTCATGCAGATTCAAGTCAATCTGTCGTATGAGTTGGTCCTCACAGCATGACTTGGCAAGAGTACTTTAAATATATAACTGCATGTCTTTTAAAACGGTTTCATTTCAGACCATGAAAACTAAATTCTCCATCCATCGGGCAGACACTAGTGTAGCGCAGTTTTGGCTTTGCTGCGTGAAAACAGAAGGACAAAGCAATGCACAGACAGTATTTAAAATTACAGTTTTGGTTACACTATCATAAAATTTCTGTACTAAAGACATTTAGTTTGACTTTTGCCAGACTCCTGTCATTGTTTTCCCTTGTGGTTGCTTGAGGTGTAAATGGGTTTCATTAGCCAGCTGACACACCACTTCCAGCTGCTTTTCCTCTTGGTCCTCACCATGTAAAGGCTGGGCTGACTCCCTGGCTGAGTGAGGACCCAGGAGACACAGAGATGCTGTGGTGTCGCAGCTGAACAGATGGAAATCTTCCTTCCGGTGCGTAAAGCCATTACTTCTACTGTAGTTCCCAATAGAAGTTCCTCATAAAGGTAAAAAACATTTGGAAAACCTTTGCAGCCTCTGGAAGTACAGCCAGATAGAAAAATGTGTTGCCAGTCTCTGGAAATAAAATCTCAGGTTAGCAGCAGCCTTGGAGGCAGCCTTGGAGGCAGCCTTGGAGACAACCTGAAGAATCAGCAATTATATACTTTACAAAAGAAGGAAGTTCTTCATAGCTCTGGAAATGTAGTCCCACCAAGAACTTGATGTCTTCAGGGCAACTGGATTTGCTTATTAATTTGTCTTCTACAAAGGCTATTTTTAATAAGGACAATATTTGAGAATTGAGACTCTTTACACTCTGATTTATATGTTCAATTAAGCAATAGCTATAACGAGGACAGTCTCTGACTGAAAATACGGATCTTCATAAAGTAAAATTGATTGGGTACCTTGAATCAAGTTTTGACCCAGGTCTTGTTACACCAGGACCCATCTGTGTTGCAGATGTCTGGTGTGATCTTTGAAATACCCATCAGGGGCAATTTGCCCAAGGTCAGTAGAAATTAAAAAGAAATGAAACAAACCAGCAAATAAGACATTAATGTGACTCCCAAAAGTTTGTGATGGTTGTGCATCAAATTTACTCTGACATCAGAAAAATTAATTGATTCTTGAAATCTCAGCAGGCCATGTCAAGTACCCAGATAGTTTTGAAAATCTGGCTCCACTCTAGGATTCAGTTTTCTATTTCTTAAGTGATGAAATTACTCTTCCCTACTTAACAGGGCTTTTGTGAAAAGAAACACATGTACTGAGGCATGCAAAGACATTCTAGTAATAAGAACCATGAAAATAGTTAAAATAAACATTCTTCTTTCTTGAGAACACTGGAAATTGCCTTTTGGAATTTGCAGAGCTGAAAATCAATAAGAGAAAGAGAACAAACATAAATGAAAACACATCTTGACTTAACTGAGTCTTTACTGACTGTGGGATTTAGGGAAGATTTAAATGTTTGCTCCAATATTTATTCCTTTTTTGTTTCTTTTACTTTCTTTGTTTGGTGTCATTATCTTGTTTTTAGATCACCTTCTATATACCTCTTGTGCATATGTCCTCTCCCCTGGGGATACCTGGAAGGTACAAAGAGAAATGAAATGAATCATAGATCATGGTCTGCACCTCTGCACAGAGCTTGTCTACATTGCTCCACTTAATCCTGAGTGTTAATGAAAAGAAAGCCTGAGGGAAGGACTTTGCACTGTAGCTGAAACCAAAGTGCAGTAATGTTTCCTGTCATCCCTGAGCTTGATATACCTGACAGATGAAGCCAGGCAGAGATGATATTGGGTTATTTTCATGTCCTTTTTAACTGCCTTGCTCCCACAAGGACCCAAGTTTGAGAGAAGGGATTTGTGTCTCTACCATCATGAATCAGAGCAGCCCCAGAGCTGCTCTACTTCTGGCATCAAAGTTGCCTTCATTCCCACTGAAAGCTATTGTATATCCTCTTTACATTGCTGATGAAGTGCAGAAAGGAAATGGAGAAAAGTAAAACTGACTCCCAGTGTAAATCTTTTCTGTTTGTGTGTTTTCTTTTCTGTCCTTTCAGGAATCTATGTACATTGAAGAGTCCCAAAATAAAAATGGTGTGATTTCTTTGATTTTCTCTCTGAAAGAAGAAGTTGGGGCATTGGCTAAAGTCCTGCGCACATTTGAGGTAAATATTTTCCTTCAGGAAACCTGACTAGGTCGTTACAATTTTGTATTACAGTAACATTTTTTCAGGGTATTTGAGATCACATTTGTTATTCTATTTCATTGCCATCATGGGGAAAAGCAGCATGCATTTCTTTTCTGGGCTTACAATCCCTTAAAGTCTTGGAGCAGAAGTAGCCTTTTTAAGTTAAAATTTGATTTCAAACTTCTAAATTAAAACCTCTACCTTTGACGTGAGAGTGGAAAAAATGCATTTTTTTCACTTAAGAAGGAAATATTCCACTGTAACTGCTTGAGTAAGAGGTAGGAGTGACTTGGCCATGACCAAAGATTGATTTATAATCAAATAATTTGCCTTATAACTTACAAGGCAAATATAACGTGCATGTGAGCCATGTGACTCACATTATATGTTGCATGAAGCATTCTACTGGGGGCAGCTACTGTCCCCACCTCAGTAAATATCTGATCTAAATAAACCCACCATCTCCCACCTGTGAGAAGTACCTGTACTTCTACAAAGTCAGTAGAGGGTACCTGCAAAATAGCATCAAAATTACAGTACTTTGTTTACACCAAAGAGATTTAACTTGTACTGACTGATTTGGGAAGCTTTTGGGGAAACAAGGAGTCATTTACCTTTCAGGACATTGTGTGCCTATTTATTCTTGTAGAAATATTTCCCAGATGTCACAAATGCTGTTTAAAAAGCACGAAATCCCTGCAATTCACGATGGTTGTGTTGCAACACACACAGCTGTGTACTCTGTGCTCCCAAACAAATACACTGTTATATTGGTTCTGTGGCGCTTTTTTTTTTTTTTAGATCCTCATATAATATTTGTACCTGAAAACAGCAATTTCTCTAGAACACTGTAAGAAGGTGCGGGTTGCTTATTTTCCATTCATAAATTGAATTTACTAGGAAATGAAAGATTTGTGTGTTATTGGTACTAAGGAAAAATAATTATAAGTTATAGGACATATTTGATTCATTAGGATGAAAGGAAATTCATGCCACTGACAGCAGAGCTAGTCTAAATCTGTGAATTGACCACTCTAATACAGTCCTGTAAAATGTCTGTATGTCAATGATGTGCATGTCTGTAAGTGAATTAAGAGACTGTTGATATTTGCTTATTAAATGCATTACTGTCTAATAACAAAATTACTGTCAGCTCTAAAGAAAAATCTGTAGGAGAGCTAGTATAAAAAAGAGAGAAGTAGGCAGTTCTTGGATGTGACTTTTCTTGCCCCAAAGCAGATACCTAAACTAGACTGTCTGAGTCATGTTTTTTCTCGGTGACCCTGATGGCAACTGAGGAGTTGGGACTCAGCTAAAGGTGTCTGCACTGTTGGCTGGGTGGTTTTCCATCTCAATGAAGCTAACTCTTTCTGTGCTAACTTTTAGTCTCCTCTAGCACCAGGGGTTGACAAGACACCTGTACATATGTGCTCTTATATCAGTTTTACATGCTGTTGACGATGTAGTGGAGAAGTAGATGCAAGGCAGGAACAAAGGGATTTAATGGTGCAAGCCTGACCTGCCACTTCAGCTCCTCAGGGCTATTGTTAGTGAATTCCTGTTGTGTAAACCAGAGCGGCCCTTGCGCTGTTCTAACTCAGTTCAAAGAACCTCACCCTCTGCACAGTGGTGTAAGACATACACACGCACAGGGTAACCTCCACCCTTTTCCACCTGGGCCATAACTACGGTGCCTCAGAGACACAGACTTTGTGCTCAGTGACATCCACAGCAGAGACAGGGAAAGTTGTAACATGCAGATGAAGAGTGGGAACAAGAAGGAAGAGCTTGAGAGAATTTTTTTGTCTTGTACTCCTTCACTGCTTAATAACATCAATTGTGAGATGCTATGGGAGTTCAGACTCTGTTGGTGGGCTCCTCTGAGCAGGGAGGTATCTAGCCTTGTCCCCAGGTTTCTGTCACCAGCTTATTTGCTGGCCTGAGGAAATGCAGTGGGTTTGTCCCAGGGGGACATCACAAGGAGAAGATGTGAGGATGGCTGCTGTCTGTCATTGCTTCATGCAACCACATGAAGTAGGAGACAAGGAAAACAAAAAAGCCACAAAATATGATCAGGCTGTTCCCTGGAGCAGATGTGGCTCTGCAACTGTTGACCCCCATGGAGGGGGTCCACACCTTGTGCAGATGCTGGTGCCGATGACCATGTGTGGCATGTTCAGAGACCGTCTGTTCCTTGCTGGGACTGGGATCTGCCCAGACTGCTGAGGTCTCTCTGGGCACTCATTCATGGGAAGGCAGGCAGAGAGCACAGCTACACTCTTTCCTTCTCCCAGCTCAGATTTGAGAGTGATTGAGACAGTGCCTCCAGCACTGGCTTTGAGGATTTTGCCTCTTCTTGAACCAATTTATAAAACTACCCTGGGACATGAAGGGGGGAGAAGGTGGGTTGAGTGAGCTGTAAATATGAAAGACTTGAAAATAAACCCTCTCTCATGGGGAAGGAAGCATGGAAGCAAGATCCAGACTGAGATACAGGGAATTGAGGGGATACCTAAAGAAAGGAGAGATCTTGAGGTGCTATCAGCACATGGACTGCCTTTCTGAAAAGGTGGTGTCTATGTGGACCTAGGGAGGTTCATCTTCTCCTTGGTTTCAGAGCTGAAGAAAAGAATTCTGTTATTTTTGGTGGACTGTCCAGTCACTCTTGAGTCCCTTCTTGAGATGCAGAAGCAGCTTTTCACTCCCAGATTCACATCCCGCCCATGTTCTACTTCTGTGTTGGGGTGAAACTTGGCCAGATTTTAGCCTCTGTCACAGCTCGTTCTACACAGGCAGCAAGAACCCAAAGGAGCTGTGGTGTGTTCTAGCCTCAGTCTGCCCCTAGATATCATGAGGTCCAGGACTGCCGGCTCATCAAGCATCATGACTATTTCCCAGTCCAGATGTAAACTGGATTTATCCAAGAGTCACATCACTCAGGGAAGGAAGTAGTGTCCAAACACAGCCCAGCTGAACTGGATAAATCCCCATTGTGGAGGCAAGGAGGAACTGAAGGTAGGGGAGCCTCATTCAGATAGGGCAAGGCCAATGGCTACAGAGTGCTCATGGCACAGAATTGTGTCCTTTAACTGAGACACCAAGTTTAAGAGAATATCAATATGTTTTGTGGAAACAGTAATGTTTGTCCTACTGAAATGTCCCTCAGGTTTTCTCATGCAGTTGACAGAGCTCACTCTCACATATGATTTTTTGCTCAAAGACCCAAACTCTAGTTTTCTGTTTGAGTCCCAGTTGCACACAAGTATAGCTACAGTAACAACTGTTGTTTTTCCTATGTAGATTGAAGGCTTTTTTTCCTGAGGAATCTCCTCTGTATACTCAGCTCCTTATGTCTGCTGTCTGAATGTCCAAAATGTACTTGATTGTTTCTACTTTTTTCTCATGTTTGTTCTCAATTCATATTCTCTTTTATGTATTTCAGAGTTAGGTCAAAGCACAATGCCCAAAAAGGGCAAACAGTCTGCATAGAAGAAGGACAGTCACATATTTAAAGAATGACTATATGCTGAAAGCATTTCTGTCTCTAAAAGCAAACACAGACTATGTCTATGGAAGAGTTTAACAACCATTTTGAGCAGGTGAGGAGTCCTTTCCCAGTCTCACACTCTAACAAAAACCAGCACTCGGGAAGACCCCTCCAAAGACAAGACCTCAGCAGGCACCTAAGCTTTTCTGACCCCTAGTTCTTGCCCACTCTCTGGTTTGCAAATCCTTGCCTGACTGCATGAATCTGTTCCTCCCGGACTGCTCTGTGGCACTGCTGACAGTACAGTCTCTGCAGTCTCTTCACCTTTCCCGGGGAAAGACGTGTCTGCAGGACCAGACTCTCACTCTGACATGCTGTAACATAATATCAGCTCAATCATGCCCTGCAATAAGCAGATTTTTAAAACTGAATCCACTTTGCTTCCATGCTAGATGCTGTGTTTCTATACTGGGATGTGGCAAACATTCACTTTTTGCTTAACAAACCCAATTATTTTGCACTTGAAAAGCCTATTTGTCCATAACATCTGTTCCAGCATGCATGCAGCTTCCTTATGGGCTCTGCTGGGGCAACACCTGAGTCCTCATTACAGGCTTGAGCATGGCTGTCAAGACAGCATTAACCCACCAGCAGGGTGTTTACAACAACATATTTTAATAGGACCTGCTATACACCTGTTTAGTGCAGCCATGTGCTGCTTATTTGTGTCATGCTGTTACAGAAGATGATAGCTAGGAAGCCTTGAATAAATACCTTAGCCTGAAACAGAACTTCACACATAGATAATATATCATGCTTAAAATAAGGAAGACAGAATGGCCATTGTGAGTTTATGTTTCTCTTTTGATTCACATCAAAAACTTATGGAGTAAAAGTGAAGGTCAAGAAAAGACAAATCCTCCATGTTTCTTGTTGAAACTGAAAAAGCAAACCTGATCATTTTGGGTTAACCCTTGGTAGAAATGCTTTTTTCTCTGTAGTGATAAAAGCCTATTGAAATCAAGATCCCTTTTTCAATTCTGAAAGAAAAAACAGTGAAGAAAAAAAAGTTGTTCTTCCTAAAATATTGGCCTTTCCATTGTTAAATTCATCATTAAAAATATCAGAAATAGACATTTCCATATGTAAAAAGGATTGCTTTCAGTCTTATTTGCAGATTTTCCACATGAATTTGTGAATACATTAATCTTCTCTTAAGTTCTTTTTCTGATAGAAAAAGTAGCAGGAAATCATCAGGTGTATTAAGTGGCAAACATTGGACTACAATACAAGTTTGCTAAACTCATTCTCAGAGAGGAGCCTTCTATCTTTTCTTCACTGATGGGACCTTCTCAAGTACTGAGCAGGACTCCAGTAGAAGGTCCAGCCATCCGTGGTTAGGGCTGTAGCTCAAAAGCAGCCCCACTGATTTGCACGATGTACTCCCACTCCCAGAGTAAGTTACTGTTTCACGGGAGTAAGAGTGCTCCATGAGAGGACAGGATGGAAATAACAGGCTGTACTAAATGAGACTGGACTTCAAGAGCCAGCAGAGATGACTCTGCTCTTTTTCTGTTTAGGAACTTCACTAAACAGAAAGTCCAACGTGACTGTTATCTCTTTGTCTCTTGGGAAGGTATTGCCTCTGCAGTGGTTTGGGTTGTTTCCAAATCAGGGGAAGAGAGCAGTCACTTTGGCCAGAGGGTGTGTTGGAAGTGTCTACAATGATAGGTGAACAGGCCAGGCATGCCCCTACCACGAGACCTGTTTTTTCATTATATTGTACATATGCACAGCTACGATCATTTTATTACACTGCTCCAAAGGCTGGTCCTCAGTCTTATCTCTCCTCTTCCTAGGGGCAGGAGAGCAGGACTTCTTGATCTAGCAAACCAAAGTGAGTTTAAAGAGAGGATTGCCCTCTTAGTAGGTGCATGTGCAGTGCCACATGTTTTTGGTTTGTCCTGCTCCATGTGTTTTGTAGCTAGATTGTGCTGAAAGCCTCATGCGAAACTTCAGGGTTGGAAAAGAAGTGCTAAGTGATGGACACCAGGGGCTGCTCCAGGGCCAGCTGCCTTCTGGAGCTGTTTGCTGGCAGGGACCTGCTCTGGGTCACTGCCTCCACAAGCTTGGAAGGAAGACCCTAGCAGATGTGAAGAATATGGAGAAGTGCTGTCTTCATCTGAGAAGCAGCCCCTTGGGCAGTAAAGCTGAACCAGATGGTTGCCTTTGGCTTCACTTTGGGAATCCACAGCTGAAGGCATCACTATAATTTCCTAAGTTCCCTGATCTCCTGTGAAAATTAGGGACTGAGCTTCTACTTGTGCTTCTGAAAGAGTCCTCCTCCAGAAAACCCTGAACTACCCCATGGCAAGGGTTAAAAGCATGTCATCTTTTTCTTGGTACCAGAAAGTACCAGCAAGTCCTTGTTTTGGGAAATTTCACCCAAATTCTCACTGAATGTTGATTAGCGGCACCACAGTGTTGTCAACAGTTCTTCATCTGGTGGCAACATGGGGTTTCTTGATGAAACCAAACTTAATTAATGGCAACAGTCATGAAAACAAGCTACAGCTGGACTTAACAGCTGTATTTAGTTTTAGAACCATGTACAGGAGCATTTAGTAATGGATAAACAGAAGGATATATAAATGGCATGGAAATTAGTAGCTCATAACTTTCCCAAAGAGGATCCATCCCTACTGAAAGCTTTCCCAAGTAGCTATGAAAACACAATTTTCCTTTTCCAATACCTGGTCATTAAACTTTCTGAGGGTGTGACTAAATTCTCTCATGAAGTGACCTCTGCAAGACTGCCTATGTAGTGTAACACCAGGCTCATTTCATCCTGCTGGTGTGGGGCACCTGCAGTGTAGAAGATGCTCAGTTAGGATGGCATTACTGGAATAACCCGGGGAAGGGGCTGGAGCTGCTTCACAGCCTCTGAGATGCAGCACTGTGAGGTAAGGCAGGCATGGGCAATCTCCCCCCTGCATCCACCAGTCCATGTTGTAATTTGATTTCTGTATCACTGTCCCCTTCTAACTTGCTTAGAACTAAGTTCTAAATTGATTTTTGAGCTCTGAGAATGTGTCTTGAGACTTCTTTCTATAATCTCAATCCATAGGCTCATGTGATTCCTACCAGCTCTAAAACAGGAAAGGCAGAAGAGACCAGTGTTACTAGTTCAGATGTGAATCCAGCCTCAAACATATGACATCCCAGATCTCCCAAAACCAGTTAGGTTAGGAATTAGGTTCCAGCAGGAAAAAATAGCTCAGAAAACTGGAAGAACTTTTATTAGCTGACTTTCTCAGATAACCATTTATCTCCAGAAGCTGGAGCTTTAAATAAAGCATCAACTACTGTGAGAAACCTGATGCAATTGCAAGATTTGCCAATATCAAGGATACAAAAAAGTTCTGAACAATGTGAAATTATGAAGATTAAACACTAGATGGAGTAGTTGGACTGGAATGAAACTGAGATTTGTAAAACAACTCTAGTAACAGTCACTGTAAATATTTTGAAATCAAGGGCTTAGTAGCAAGGCACAGCATATGAGAACACATTTCTCCAGGAGTGCCAGTTCAGGGAGTTGGATGTACGCTGCCGAATTCTTGCTCTGAAAACAGTCACCAGAAGGGTTCTCCCTTCAGCTTCTTCTGTTGTAAGGTCCTGGAGCCTTGGCAAAAAGAGGTAACAGGTTGGCTCTGCACATTGTTGAGTGGCAGATATCCCTCAAATAAATAACAAAGCTGCTTGACACTCTGCATGAAGACATCCTGCTTATCTCAGGTGTAAGAAAGGAGGTCACTCTCTCCATGAGCTACTTCCTACCTGTCTTCCTTTTCCCCCCTTTTTCCCACTGTCTTAGGTTACGGTCATAGTTTGAGAGACATTAGTGGTCCTGCTGCCGCAAGCATACCTTGTGCCTGCCCTGCAGCTTATCTCTTTATTTCCAGTCTCTGCATCATTCCCTTAATTTTGTGGTCATTGCTGCCTGTGCAACTGCTCACTGAGCCAGGTTAGAGAGCTGGTACAGAGGAGAAGTCATCTGGTTAAAAACAAAAAAGGGATACAGGTATCTTCAGTCTGGAGAAGAGAAGGTGCTGGGGTGAACTTATTGTGGCCTTTCAGTACTTAAAGGGGGCCTATAAGAAAGATGGGGACAGACCGTTTAGCAAGGCCTTTTGCGATGGGATATGGAATGAAGTTTGAAACTAAAAGAGGGTAGATTCAGACTAGACATAAGGAAGACACTTTTTACCATGAGGAGGGTGAGATGCCAGCATGGTTTGCCCAGAGAGGTGGTGGATGCCTCACCCCTGGAAAGATTCAAGGCCAGCTTGAATAGGGCTCTGAGCAGTCTGATGTAGCTGAAGATATCCTTGCTCATTGCAGAGGGGTTGGACTAGATGTCCTTTAAATGTCCCTTCCAACCCAAACTATTCTATGGGTCTGTGATTCTATGATCTCTCAAACAGCTCTGCTGTCTCTGGGGGAGGGATGTTGAGGCAGGGATGAACAATTGTGGGTGGAGGAGGGAAGGAGGGAATAACACTCACTGAAGAGAGGTCCATGTTATCACAGCTCTGCAAGATGTAGAAAGCCTAGTCAGAGCTTAGGACCCCATTTCACTGTGAATCTACACAGAGACAGAATACAACACCCCTACACATCAGTGCAAAGTGAAAGTAAAGCAACACCTCAGTGTGCCTGTGACGAGCCTTTGGCAGGCAGAGGTTTTGCAACCACTCTCCACCTCTCTGGGTGTCTGTGCAGAGCAGCTAAATGCCCCAAGCTCCAGGTGCCAGACCATGCCGAAGCACTGCTCCACACAGCACGACCATGGCGGAGGGGCCGGCAGCCCCCTGCGCCTGCTCTCTGTCAGAAACTCCCAGTGCCTCAACAAGCAGCGGGTACAATGTGCAGTCTGTTTGTGAAATGGGGCTTTGGAGGCCTTAAAAAAATTGTCCTCGGGGCCAAGGACAGTGGCGGCCATTCTCCCTCCCAGGCGGCCCCTTGAGGAGGGATTCACCCCCATCATCTCTCTAGGGCAGCGGTTGGTGAATGCGCTTTTGACCTTTTCAACTTATTGTATTGGTATCTAGCCAAACAATTTAAGTTCATCTGTAGCGTGCAATGCTCAGGAAACAGAGGAATTACATGCATGTTTCCTACCAAGGAATAAACTGCCTTTTGTGGTGGAATAAATGAGGCATTTGCCGCTGATGGCCAGATGCCCTCCTGCGCTGTGCAAGCACTGAGAGGAGCGAAGAAAACCTTAAAGGATTTGAGAGGCTCAAAAAGAGGGACGTAGAGATAAAAAAGGTTCCCTCTTTCTTCCTTGTAGGTCACAAGTAGATCCTCACAGTGTTACTTCACAGATGAAATCCTGACCTCTCTGCAGCAGGGGGTTGACATTGACACCACCAGGGCCATCACTTCACCCCATGTAGTTTGGGGTGTTCTTTAGCTTGAAAGAAGCAAAACAAAAGCTTCTCCAGGGCTGCTGAGCACCATGTGTCACCTCTTCTGACTCTTCTGTGGTAATGATTCTATGATTCTGTGATCTTCAGGCCCAGATTTCCTCCAGGGATATGTATATTCCTCTCGGGGGACAGAAGCCCAGGCCTGACCCTGTCATTCCGTGTCTTCAGCTTCAGTGTGAGATTGACAGGATGGTTGGTTGGCAAAGTGAGTGCCCACTGAAACCTGTTTAAAAGGTTTTTCTCAAAAAAAAAAAAAGAAAAGTGCAATATTTTTGTATTCAAATTACAGTGCTCAGGAAAACATTTGAGTTCAGCTAAACTGAGGTAGATTGTCCCACACTTTTGCTTAAGTGACTGGAAAAATAGGATTTTTAGCTACTTATTGCTCACACAGCAGCATGGTGGCTTGTCTGAGTTTAGGTTCCCATTGTCTATAGTCATCAAGACTATACTTGCCAATGAACTCTTTCTTCAGAGCTGGAGGACACTGCTGATGGTCAGACAGAATTCCAATTTCCAAGCTAAAGAAAATATTTTCTGTGATTAGATCCTGGAGCAGTACCAGAGATACTGAGGAGTCTCAAAACTTGACTGGACACAGCCCTGAGCAATCTGCTCTAGCAGAACCTGCCTGAGCAATCTGTAGGACTAGCTGATCTCCAGAGGTCCCATCCAACCTCAGCAACTCTGTGATTCTGTGATTTAAAACACCTATGTTTTTATTTGCACAAATGTCGGCTGCCTTTTTTTTTGGTGCAGATCCATGTTTCCCGTTGGATCCCTACCCAACAGCTGCTCACAGCCCTGGAAATTGTGCAGGTGGCTTTGCAGGTGACTGTGCAGTGGTTTGGCAGAAGCTTATCTCACAGGGTGCACAGCTGCTTGCTTTTCCAGTCTTCTTTCAAGATGCTCCTAAATACAGCATTTAGTTTCTCACGAGAGGGTACTCTACAGGTGGAATGCCTGCTTCCTGTGTTGATCCTTGGGAAATGTCCTTGTCGACACAGACAGGCTCTCATTATGTACTTGAGGTACTGGAGTCACCATTTACAATACAAAGCCTGTTTACAGCTTGTATCCTGCTTCCACCTTCTTCTAACCTTTATGAGGGTGAATCCCACATTTCATTCTTCCTTTTTGTCTCTCTCTCTGTTGTGAAAATCTTCAGTTCAGTAGCCCCAAGAGGTAAGTGTCTACTTTTGAATTATTTGGATTGTATAGTATGGTTTGTTGACTGACACGTGTTTATCTAGCCTTTATGTCATATTCCTCCTCCCAAATCCTGTGGCAATAAAATTTCTTTTTCTCATAGGAAAAAGGTATAAACTTGACCCATATTGAGTCCCGACCTTCCCGTCTCAATAAAGATGAGTATGAGTTCTTCATTAACTTGGAAGGCAAGAATATCCCAGCACTGGATAAGATCATCAAGTCCTTGAGAAGTGATATTGGAGCAACAGTCCATGAGCTTTCACGAACAAAGAAGAAGGACACTGGTAAGGATACACTGACAAGGTTAACACTGACAAGGAATATTTGTGTCACATACTGAAATTACTTATTTTTCCCATAGTAAAGGAGATCCTCTTGGATCTTAGTGGCTACATTTCCCTGTCTCTGCCTATTCTGCCTGTGCTGTAAGCTTTTTCATTTGGAGATTTTCTGTCAGTGTAAACTGCCATGCTTCATCTTTTGCCATGCTTCTGACTAGGTCTCCTGGGAAACCGGGGAGACTCTGCCACCCACTTTAGTGTGAGCAGGGCTAACTCTCTACTACTGTAAGAAATCCCAGGGTGGTCAGTTGCAATTCTGCTCTTGGAGGGAAATAAGGAAAATTTTGTGAGTTGTTCATGCTCCTAATTCTCAGAGATTTGCTAGAGTTGAGGCTGCCTGGTAAGGTGGTGGCTGCCCAGCAGCTAGTCCGAGACATACTTAAACGCCTCTTCAGATAACAGATGTGATTTTAATAGGATTTCAGACTTTAAATACTTTAGGTTTGGATCTTCCTCTTCCTTCCTAGGAACAACATGAAAGGACTTTAATACCTTCTTGAGATCAGTGCTGGTAATCCTTTTACCACTTCCTTTGTGTCTTAGCCATGACATTACATTTGAAGATGAAAAAGAAGAAGTCAGATACTCTTTGGAGTCAATTCTCTCCATTCATGAGATGAAGGGACAAAAGGTTGATTAGGTGATTTATGATCACGTCAAATCAAAGAGGTTCACTTTTGGGAGCTTTTTAATTTCCAGAAGAAAGCTACAGGACCTAGCAGGGCTTAACATTACTTTTATTTTTCTAGTTATTATGAAGAAGTAAATAATAAACGTTATTAAATAATGAAGTTGTGTATAAACATAGGCCAGAGTCAGATGGAGATACTGCTCTAAATATCATCCAAGAAAGTCTTGTGTGTGGAAATTCTGACCTCACAGAAATCAAAACTCCTGTGGTCAGCTGTAGGATTAGGATTTCACTGCATATTACTGAGTTGATCAAAGGGTTTTTTGAGCTAGATTATCCTGTCAGTGCTTCAGAAAGGGACTTTATCCCCTTCTGTCTGAGAGGATAACTTGTGTTTGTTTGTTAATTTCAGTAATTCAGAAATAATATAAAGTGGGAGCAATTTATTGCTGAGGAAACAGAGGAAGACTGATATTTCTTTTTGCCCTTTTCCTTTTTTTTTAAGTTTCAACTCCTCTCATGAGTAGTGAGGGTCCAGTCAAACTGAAATCCCCAAAGAACCATATTTTGAAAGGTCAAACAAGCCCTGCTTAGGGGATGAACTGTGGGTGGCAAATTCTGGGCTGAGGCAGCTACAAGGGCAGACTGAGATCGGAACAGCCCAAGCTGTAGGAAGTGTGGTAAGATGCTGTCCTTTATCAGTGATGACATTAACAAATAACAGGCCTTGTGGTGCCTTTTAGGCCAGCTTGCCTTTCAAATGTGTCCTCCTGGCAAATCTGGTCATAGTCCACGGATATGCTTATGTGAAATCATATTCCCAAAACACAGAATGGGAACAGTATGCTCCCAGGGAGCAAAATCTCAGAAATATGGTTTATGGGGATATTGCCACACTCCTCTCAGTGGGCAGGTAAAGGCTGGGAATATTTTCTTCTGGAGGCAGTCTGGGATCCCATGGGACTGGTTCTTCTACTGCTGCCTAAAGACGCTCTCATTCTTTCCCTGCTAAGTATTCATTTTTCTCATGTTCATGATTTGAGAAAGAAAAACCCTATTTTGCTGTTTCCTGTAGGAAGCACACAGTACCATTCTTGGGGCACTGCTTTGTGGACACTCAGCGGAAATTTCTGTATTCTACCCCTTCTGTATAGTTCAGTGTTAAACACGTGTATGTGCTTTATTGGGCAAGTGATAAATGAATGGCTTTTTCCTTTTTCTGTTTTTTTTTTCTATTTTTTTTTTTGATCACTTTAACTGCTTTTAGGTTTAGTTTTCTTTCAACTAAATGCAAAATATAATCAACATATTCAAATAGTCACAAATACCAGATTTGGATCAACAGTGTAATTTTAGCTGAGAGCAGACCAGCAAAATGCTCTAAATCCAAATGTAGCTTTAGAGCTTCAGATGAGAAGGGTTGGCAGTTCCTGGGCCAAAAGCCCTTTCTACAGATGGAAAGATTTGTTGTGCAAACACAGTGCATCTCTTCATGGCTCTTTTTGGAAACAAGCTGGCTATCTGCAGTCCACTTGGAGCCCATGAATAAAAATAATTAAATATTATTCTGTTGCAGCATTAGGGAAATGCAGACAATTTATTGCATTTCTAAGACAATCTGGAAGCTGAGGTTCTGTAGGGGCCTTGTTTGCTAAACCCTGAGGCTGGTTAAAGCATTTGAGACTGTTTAAAAATGGGCTAAACCTGGGCCTTGAACTGCTATAAATTGCATAGACCTGTCTTTGACCCTCCTCACAATGGTCCAAATGGAGGAGTTCTGCAGAAGTCCTCTCTGCCCATGCTTTGCTGCCTCTCATATAAATGGCTTATTAGCATTCTGCTAAGCATTTGACCCCACGGTAATTTGGTCACCACTTGGGTGTCCAGCATGGTCCCATAAATGCTGCTGTTTCACTTACAGACAAATCAATATTTATTACTGATCAGCCCACGTTTGCTCCTCAGACCTTCACAGAGACCCAGTGTTGCAACAGCTTGCCCTGGCAATTCATTAATCACTGTGCAGACAGACAGTGAGTCTGGCAAATGGGCTGGAGGAGGATGTTGCAAACAAAATATGGGATAGAATCAGCCAGAGGGTAATTTGATTTGATCTTTTAAATAGTTTCTGGGAGGGCTGGGGACAGTCTCTTGGCACTCCACAGCTAGGCAGAAGACCCAGTAGCCCTTTTGCACCCTGGTCCCTGATGCAAGGGCTGTATGGACTTTATCCTGTGTTTGCCCAGAGTCTGTGCTCAGAATCTTTGATTTCCATAAGAGCTGAGAAGGCTCAGGGCTTTCCAAGACCTAACATAACATCAGTTATGGCGGTGCACGTAGCACTAAACATCCTTGGGATTTCCCTTTCACAATCTGCCACTTTCAGCCAGGTCTGCAAGCTCAGAGCTGCTTTCTTTTAGCTACTGCTGGTGTTTGGGTAGACAGGATCAGTAGATTTCTGCCGTGCAGGAGCTGCACGACAGGAAGATAAGGTGTTGCTCCTGTGTAGGTGGAAAACAAGTCACCCATCTCCATACCTGGAACTGATACCACATCAACCTGGAGTCAGTTTTTTGTAGTTTATTGTAAGCTCCACACAAAGTGCTTTGGCAATCTTGAGAAAAAAGTGTATTTAATGAAAGTAAGCCACTATTTTACATTCATTTTTTTCACTTGAAGTTTTAATGATTCAAACCCTGCCCCTGAGACCTTTCTGATTCAGACCAGCAAAATCCTGCAGACATCACTACCAAAATCCACCGCAGATTTCAGCCCCCTACCAATTTGTCTACACAGCCTGGACCCTTCAGTTCGTGGTGTGTCCCTGAGAAGAGTGGTTATTCACTCTAACACTGACAAATCCTTTGCTGTGGGAGTGCCATGCAGCTTTTTTCCCAGTGTCTAATCTAAAAACATTTACCAGTGTACCTCAGCCCAAGCTGATAGTGGGGAGTCTGAAGCACAGTGGAGCGAGTCCTCCACCATCACACAAAGCTCAGGGATAGAGCCAGGAGATAAACCCACATAAAAACCAGGCTCAGGATGGCTGCCTGTGCTCACCCTACACACGGTGTAAGTAGTGACCCCTCTCTAGGGATTGACCCCTCTCTAGGGATTGACCCCTCTCTAGGGATCAAACACACCTTTTTCTACTCCCCTGTCCGACTGGTTTAACTCAAGAGGTTGGAGGTGCAGGAAAGTTTCTAACGACAAGGCGAGAGAGTATTTCTTGAGCAACTAAGAGAACTAGCCGTGCATCCAGCAGCAAAGAAACGTATGTGGGGAAGATCTTCCTGAGTCTGCTGCTGCCATCTAGTGACTTGTTCAGGTCTGGTTTTTAGGGTAAAGCAGAAGGGTGCATCTTGGAGAGAGTGGACCAAATCCCACTTCTGCTGAGCGGGAGAAGGGAAAGCAGAGCTGGAGCACCGCTGAGCACCGTGACGGGTGTCCGCAGCCCGGGGAGCTCAGGTAGCCCAGGATCTTCCTGGCCAGCAGCCACCAGCTGCCTATTTTTCGTTGCCTGCCTGAAACAAATATGAAGGCTCCCAGGTGGGAGTGCTCATGGAGCCGGGCTGGCCCTGGGACAGGGGTCAGGGGCAGTGGGCACTCTGCATGGGGCTGAGCCAAAGTGTGACCTGTAAATGCTTTTGCTGCTTCGGCGCCTCTGTGCAGGTGACTTGTAGAAACCCAGTGCCACAAGTGCCCTCCACACCGTTGGGCTCAGCAGAAATCACAACTGAATAGTCCTGGAGACAGAGAGATCCTCTTATCACATAGGTGGTCCATCAGGTCTGGGATGAGCCCCATCAGCAAGTCACTGCAGGGAACTGATTCAGCAGCAGCTGGCTGAGGATTAGGTTCACTTGACACAACATACCAGATAAGATGGGGAGGTATCCTGAGTGACAGTGCTCCCAGCTAAGCAAAGAGCCACAGAAGGGAATGAGCTGTTTTCCAAGCTCTGGCTGAGCAAGCAAGGCCTATTTGTGCAAGAAAGTCACTAAATTAATTGCAAAAATTTTATTGATAGAGTCTGCCCCTTGTCTTGGATCAGAGGATCTTTGGGTCATGTTAGACTTTAAATATGTGTTACTGACTTGTACTCAGTGTGGGGAGCATGTGGGACATGATTCCATGGCCTGAGCATGGTGTACATCCTCAGATGGAGGTCTTGTGCCCTTTCCACAGAAAAAATAGAACTGGAAATGGTGCAGAGGGAAGTGATGAGAGTGCATGAGATACCCCACGGTTTCTGTGCCTAAAATACATAGGAAGAACCAGGAAAACGGAGAGTAGATGGAGGATCTGACAGAGAGAGATAAATTCCTAGGGGCCTGGAAAAGGTGAATGGCAATTAATAATGCTTATATGCAGGATCTAATTAACAACACTTGAAATAATCAAGTTTAAAAAAAAAGGGTAGTAATTTTTCATGTCACATGTAAAGAAATGATAGACCTAAGTGCTGCAGAGTTTCCTGGAGACAGATGTGTATTTGGGCTCAAAGAACAACTAATTGTATTTGTGAGAAGTTCGCCACAGTCTATTAAATTCAGGCTTGACAACTGACTCTGACTTGGACAGAAGAAAAGGGCAAAGATGCAGGCAGCTCGGATCAGAGGGCCAAAAATGTAAGAATGAGGCAACAGAAGGGAGACCCAAGCAAGCTGAACACAGCAGAGCTGGCAGCTCCCAAGATACGCGCAGTCGCCAGCGCTACCTAGTAGTGATACTACTGATGCACTTCCCAAAGCAATGACTGGGCAAGGGCCCACAGTTACTGTGCTCCCTCCACCACTGAGCTCTCCTGGCTCAGCATTGCAGAGGGATGGGGTGGCCAGGCCCAGTGGTGGCCTGGCTTGATATGCAACTGGATCATCTTGGAGGAGAAGGAAGAGAGGGCTGCAGCCTGGTAGAGCCACTGCACATGTGATGGACCTCTTTCTCTTAAGGGGATATGTGTCAGGAGTCTGCCTAGACCACTGGGTGAATGCACTCCTGGCTCTGGGAAGGAGGCTGGACCTGGGATAACTACTTTATGTACCTAAGAGGTGCAAAGAGCCTTTTGGTGTTGCAACTGCCATGAAAACACTTGACTTCCTCTTTTCTCTGTCTCAACACGCCACATCTGGAAATCCCTGTGATTCTTCTTTGTCCTTCACTTTATGTTCTTATTTAAGGGGAGGGTCCCATGGACATTACGTGCTGTGTAGTCAATGTGGTCCCTTTTCACATGCTGGCTGTGCCACAGGCAGCATGTATAGTGTATGAGTTACAAGGCAATAGAAGACAGACCAACAATGTTAATCAAGTGAATGCACTATTGTATAATGACTGTAGTAATACAGTGTTGATTTGGAGTATTACAGTACCATTTATCATTTTATTTCAGAATCCTTGTTCAAGAGAGGTCACCACGTGGGTCTTAGAAAGAGATTTTTAGAGCGTCAAATAATTCTGTACCCCTGTTGTGGGGTTTCTTGTTGTTCCTTTGAAGGGGGAAAAATCCTAGCTATTGTGAAAAATTCCTACATTTTGGTAAGCCAAGAGACCAGAAGTAATAAACAGAAAATCATAAACATTACAAGCCATCTCTGCACCAAGGGTTAGACACTCTTGATGTTCTGTATTCTTCCAACAGTGCAAAACAGCCACAAATTCAAGACAACTTGCACAGTTTGTTCTTACTTTCTACTAAAGGAAAAAGGATTGCTCCCCAAAGAATTTAGCCCCTTACATATATTTCTTTATGTTTATGGTGAATAAATGGAAAGATTAGAAGATGGTCCCAAAACAGATTATAAAGAAGCATACCAGTCTCTGTTTCATTTTTGTTTTTCAGTGCCATGGTTCCCAAGAAGCATCCAGGAGCTGGACAGGTTTGCCAATCAGATCCTAAGCTACGGAGCAGAACTGGATGCTGATCATCCTGTAAGAGCTTTATTTTTTTAAGTTTTTTTCCTAGTTATTGGGACAGATATTTCTCTCATTTACATTTGCTCTGCTTTAGTGCAGATCTAGTAGACTAAGTCTCACATGGTACAGGACAAGGGTGGTACCACATTTCTAGGGTTAGAATCAGCCTAATCACTGATTATGAAGTAAATCAAACAGAAAGTTGCTTTAATTGAGCAAATACCAGGAGACCCTAAAAGTCATCAGTGGTCATCAGAGCACAGGGCCACCAGAAGGGTCCATCTAGTTTTCCCAGATGAGTCTGGTGTGGTCACTTCAGACTCATTTTGTGTATCACAAACAAGAAAAATTTAAGAAGCAACGTATCATAGCCCAGAGATGGGAAGCCTGGTTTTTCATCCTTGATTACATACACGTGATTTAGTTTAGTGTCTTGTTATGCGGTTGTTAAATCTGATGTGGTACTTGTTTAGTGAGACACAACAAAAGAAAAGGTTCTTGGTTCAAAAAGTTTGTGGTTTAAATGGCAGCATCGGAAAGTTTTGTTCATTGATTTAGCTGATAAAAAAATTTGTTTTGTGGTTTTTCAGTTTTTTCAGATACAAGAATATTTTCTGCCTCTATTCCCTCTCCAAGCAAACAACAACTTGCTTTCATTGTCAAAACACACTGACTTCCATGCAGTGCACCAGAAATTGCTGCTATTAGTTTAATTGAGATAGGGTGATTACAAATAAATTACACGCAGCGCAACAAAAATTGCTGCTATTAGTTTTATTGAGATGGAGTGATTAGTCATTCACTACCTATTGCTTAATTCAAGATGTGTTATGTACCATGTACAATGATTCATGATGTTCAGTGTGGTCATATGAAAGGCAGAATGAAAGGAGGTACACTGAGCCAATGGCCCCCTTGTGTGTCATGTGGGAATAGACCAAGACTGTATTTGAAAAAAGAAAAATATATTAAAAGGAATGAAGCATCTTTCCTCCAGTTCCTAGAATTCGTTGGTGAGCACTTGTGCCTTAAAAAAGAAAGCCAGCTGCTGGGGTAAATAGGTGTGACAGTCCACAGAGTGCAGGAGAGAAATTAAAGAAGCCTGTGTTTTTAGTAGTTAAAGTGATATATGATATTTAATCACAGTGATCTCTATGAAAGGTTAATCTTGGCCATTGTCTGCCTCTTTTTTAATTCACACTCTGAGATTTACACTCTGCTTCAGCCGTCTTCTGTACTTGGTTGTGTTTCATGGCCTCTCAGTCCAGTTGTGCTGTTCCCCACTAAGAGACGCATTTATGAACGACCACAGTGCCCAGTGAGCTCTTCCCATTTGCCCTGTGGAAGTGCATCCTAGTGTGGGAGGATGTTTCCATACTCCAAGTGCTGAAGGCATTCCTAGCACTGAGGAACTTTTAGTCTAAAAAGCAGGCACACTGGGGTAGGAGAATGGTTATCCTAGATGAAGATTTAGAGGTTTTATTTCTTATCCTTGGTTTTATTGGTAATTAGTTGCAAAGGTCAAGCTCCCAACCACAAGGTCTATTAGGCATTCTTTGTAGTCATCAATTCCCTTCGAATGATTGAATTTGAAGTACAAATAGGGCTTTTTGGCCTGCTAAGTGCCTACTGTTCCTCTAGCAGTTTGAAAATGAACACTTTTAAGTGTGGTTCATGCTGAAAATCCGCCTAAAAATCTGATTGAGTTGATGAATGTGTTTCTAGTGTGTTTTGATTCTGCTCCTCTGGAGCAGCCCAGCTGTGCCAGGAACAGCAACAAGCTTCAAGAGAAACCAGAGGGGCATGGTTATCTGAGTGCTGTTAATTCTGTGTATTGCTCTTGCTGGGAGCACCTTGTTGTTGCTGTAAAGGAGCATGTTTCCCTATTTTGTAGCAAGCAGAAATGGGAAAATGAAAGGACCTGTGGGGCGAGAGGTGCTGTGAGACTGTGACTGAATGGCTGCTCTGGTGGCTCTGCAGACTGGGAAGGAGTGGTGCCCTTTGTGAGCAGAGCCTGGCAGAACGGAGGCAGCTTTCCCACTGTGCTTCCTGCACTTCTCAGACTACACCAGCCATACCTGAGGGTGCTCAGTGGGAGGAAGGCTGTTCACCATTTGCACTTACACATGGATTGACCGTCCCTGTTTCTCTTCAGGGGTTCAAAGATCCCGTGTACCGGGCCCGGAGGAAGGAGTTTGCAGATATCGCCTACAACTACAGACAGTGAGTACCCAGTGCATGGGCAAAAAGCAAACCCACATCTCTTGCCCTCTCCTAGGGTGCTCACCCTGCTGGCAATCCCTGTTTTTCCGTAAGAATCCTCCCAGTGTTGGCTTTTCTCTGCCATGTGTTTAAATCTTACTGTTCGTGCATTTATCCCCAAATCATGACAAAACCAAAGTAAATTGTTCCAGGCACATGTTCAGAAGAAAACATCACCTCCCTTCTTTCCCTCAACACCCCTCTTCCCTGGCTTTGTTGTCTAATTGAGCAGCAGACTCTGTTGCTACTACAAAGACCTGAGCATTGAATAAAGATGCTTCTGGTATTCTCCCCATTAAACCAGGTCTGGGAGAGGAGTGCCTATCATTAACATTAAAGCAGGAGCTGCATACACTATTAAAATAATTAATAACTTATGGTTCTGATGCTAATCCAGTGTCTGATACCCTACTTTTATCATGTCTGATCCAGCTGCAGTCAGCAATTTGGGCTCTCATTTCCCAAGAAAAATGAATGGACAGGTTAAATTCAGTTAGAACAGGCTTGGTTGATTGCTTTCAGTGATCAGATCTGGAGGAGAAAAAGTTCTATTCCCAGAGCCACTCGCACATATAAATTAGTATTACTAGGCCTGATTCTTGCTGGGACTGGTAAAAATTGTGGTTGCAAAGAAAAAATAACTTATATTTTACATTTAGGGCTCCATTTTGCACAGGATGAAAAGATAGCCCCTAAGCAAAAGAGCTAAAAATCCAATCACAAAATGAGAGACAAAACTGAAGTGATTCACAGAAAGTACAAGATATCAGGTAAAAAAAGTCAGGACCTCAGTTCCCAGCTAGGAAATTTGAATAAGACACTGTGTCCAGATATAAATGGTTCTAATGTGTGCTGATAGATATCTCACAAAAGATGTACCTTTCTTGCACAGTAGACAGCAAATTCTATTCTCCAGTTTGTAGGCTTTCACCAAATTGTACACTGAAATAAAGCAAAAAAGTTAACCACGCCTCCCTCCAAGATTTGAACTAAACCACTATGTTCCAAGATGTAACTTATTAATATT
>NW_016690190.1:1586312-1590702 GCF_001604755.1 Lepidothrix coronata
TCAGTTACTTTGGAAACAGAACCTGTATAGACCTAGACTTAAGTCCCAAATGAACCTTTTATGTGAAGTTCTCAGACTTTCCAATTAGGTCTTTCAGTAAATAGGGTGTCAAAGCCCATGTCTGGGCTTCTGGGGCTCATGGAAAGAAGGTATGTGGTTTTTGTGACTTTGTGTGTTAATTCAGGAAGGCACAGATCGATCTGTGATGTCTTTGTCTTGGGTGCTACCCCACAACATACCTTTCAGGCTCTGCAGTGGGGAGGAGAGTCAGAGGTTGTCTCCAGCATAGGGGGACAGAGATACAGAGAAGCAGGCAGGAGGAGAGGCACAACCAAAGTTTTTAGGCTTCATGGGAAGTATATGAAAAGGCAAATGTGCTTAGTTTGCAAAGGTGCTACCTGGTTGCAAAGGTGAGATGGGTCAGCGGTTGCTTGTCTTGTACTCTTCTTCCCGTCTTCAATTCCATTCTTTTCTGTATCCCTTTTTTGCACCTATTTTATCCTCTTTCTTTATTATGTTTGCCTCTACTTTTCCTTTGCTCTCTGCCTCCTCTCCTGATAGATTTACCCATCGTTTTTGTTGAATGCCTAATTTTCCTGACTTCTCTTTTCTTTGCTTTTAGCTTGCCTCTTCCTTCTGCCTTCCTTTGCCTCCAGCCCCACCTATCCTAAAATTTTTTAATTGAAATTAATTGAAATTGAAATAACCCTTGAAGGTGTTTGAGGATTACTTGGGAGTGCTATAGGAACAACAATCCCCCAGAAATCCTCATAATTCAACAGGATGTTTAAAGCTCCACAGATCAAGAAGGGCTGATACAGAGAGTCAGAAATGATGGTACTCCAGAGGAGCTGCCCTGAGGCTCAAGAAAAAAAATGAGGGAGTAGGAGATTGTAGGGTGTCATCAAGAGTTTAACAATGGGTCTCTGGGGCTTGGAAAACTCCAGCATTATTCCAGCAGTGATGTTAACCCTATTAAGTTACTTAAAACCCTTTGATTTTTCAAAGCTGCTGGCTTCACCTATGGCCCTAACATTATTGCTGAGGAATTGGCTATTCACAGGAGGCCAGACTGCATTACTTGTGATTGTATGATTCCTGTTAGCTTCAGCATGAGCTAAGCACATGGAGGCCTGAGGGTGGGATTTGACTCAAAATTGCTCATTACAATTATAAAAAGTCAAATTGGCTGGAGTCTGCATTTGTTACAGCATAAAGCACAGATCAGAATTTCTCTGCCACTCCAACAGAGTTTTATTAAGCTGATGGTTTCCCTGTTGTTATTAATGTGCATTAATATAATGCACATTAGAGCAAGAAATAAAGCAGCTACTTCATATCTAGAAATGCAAAAAAGAAGAAAATTTTGACAAAACAAATAAGCACTGATTTATTTTAAACACAATAATGCAAGGAGCTGTCTAATGGCCAATATCTCAGCCAAGGTCAGTAGAGCCCTTTCCAGCCAGTGCCTAGGGACAAGTGAGGCTCCTTTTGCATCTACATGTCAGACCAAAGGCATCTTCCCTCCTGCATCAGGAGCTCCTGGTCAGCCCAAGTAAACCTGCAATATGAAGCCGAATAAGAAAACTTTTGAAAATAGCAAGTGTAAAAGGAGAAAGAGTGGGGTGCTGGTGGCATATGACATCTTCTGTGTCGCTGCTACGGAGGGTACCATTTTCTTTCTAGTGGCCAACCTATTCCTCGTGTCATCTATACGGAAGAAGAAAAGAAAACGTGGGGCACCGTCTTCAGGGAGCTGAAGAGCCTCTATCCAACTCATGCTTGTTATGAACACAACCATGTGTTCCCACTGCTGGAGAAGTACTGTGGCTACCAAGAGGACAATATTCCCCAGCTTGAAGATGTTTCAAACTTCCTGCAGAGTAAGTTTGAAGCACCTAAAAGAACCAGATGAAATTAAAGGCCTCAGCTATCAGTGGGGGTGATGCTTCCAGAGATGTAAAAACAGTCCCTGCTTTACCATAGGCTCCCTATGGTATGACTTAACCTATGTCCCAGATCCCTCTCTAATGCTTCCAGGGGTACAGTTGGACAGATGTTCAGATGCTGTGCTGGTGGGACATATGAGTAACAAATTCCCTGCTCTTTCACAATTAAACTCTGTTTAACATAGAGAGAGAAAAAAAAAAAAACAAACCAACCCCAAAACAATTAACAAACTTCCACTGCAGGAAGTCTGGATATGGATAAATTGAACACGTTAGCTGTTTTTAAGATTCCATGTTTTTTCCCTTCAGGCTGCACTGGATTTCGCCTGCGTCCTGTTGCAGGCTTACTGTCCTCTCGGGATTTCTTGGCTGGGCTGGCATTTCGAGTATTCCACTCTACACAGTATATTCGCCATGCATCCAAACCCATGTACACACCAGAGCCGTAAGTACTTTGGCACAAAAAGTGTGTAAAGTTGCAGCAGACTAACAGCAGGGTCAGTCCAACCGATAATAACCATGTGGGAATTGGGAGCACTCCTGGGAACAGAGCTAATGGAGAGCAGCCAAGTGACTACTCTCTTCTGAAAACTGTTCCAGAACATTTTTAGTCTTTTTAACAATTTTTATCCTCTTCTGCAAGTTCTTCTGGGGCAAATGAGATGGTTTTGCTACTGAAGGCATGCTCCTCCAGTGGCTGGGATGCAAGAGAACAGTGTACTAACACAGCTTAGCTATTAACACCCAAATAGTGGTGTGAAATCTAGTGCAGGAATGACTCAACATGTTGCAAGCAAGGTTCTGGCAGCAAGATAGGGGAAGCCCAGACCACTGAACCCATCACTTTTTCAGTTTTACGTTGGAATGTTTCTCTCTGTCCCTGTCCATTGTCCTTTTCCACTTGCCATTTTCAAAACAGTTTTCTCATTCTGCTTCATATTGTTGCAATTCTTCCTCACCTCACTTACTGTTTCTTTTCTCCTTACTTCCCACAACCTCTTCTCCCTTCCTTTATTCTAGTTTCATTCTTCTGATTTTACTTCCTGCTTTTGCTCACCCTATTCTCATCCTGCACAAAGCCAGGCTGAAAAGTTATCCACAGTCCTGGCCTTCTTGAGAGCATCTTATGCCTCTCCTTTTTCCATCTCACCAAATCACTTCTCTGTATTTGAAAAATCTAACAGTCCTTAGGTGAGAGATTTGCCTGTCCAGCTGCCAACTTCAACTAGTGATGAAATAATCCTACCTATTTCATCATATGTAGCTTTCACCTCTCAGTGGGAGGCTATGGGCCTGAACAGGGACTGGATTTGAGCTCTTGAGGTACATGTTGACATTATAGTGAGTTGTCTTAGTTGCCTGAGCTCCATCTCAAAATGTTTTTTGTCCTTGAGACTGAAACATCTATGTTCTCTTTGGTGGGGTGATACCTTTCTGGGCTTTCTTAAGCTGGGTGGGCAGTTAAATGGATGGTTTTCTTCCATAAGGAAAAACAAATAGTGTATCATCCTTCTGCTGAGTGATGTATGATGATAAAAGCACTGAAAATCCTGGAGTTTGCAAGTATTTCCATCATGAGAACAATCTTAGAGCAAAATGTTTTCCTGGGAGTGATATTTTCTTGCAGGAGCAAATGCACTATGCTCTTGCCTATGTGCTGACTCTAGGGCGTTCATCCAGCATTGCTGGACTTTTCCTGTATCACAGTAATTCAGATGTCATCTTTTCCTGCAGTGATATTTGTCACGAGCTGCTAGGACATGTGCCTCTTTTTGCTGACCCCAGTTTTGCTCAGTTTTCCCAGGTAAGTTGCTCAGTGGTTATACTATTTGTATGATTGAACACACGAAAGACTAGGTAATTCAGAGGATGATCCAAGAGCTATGAAGGATGGTGTGGATTCACCTTTAAGCATACTGTTTAAGAGTGTCTGAGATTATTTATTTATTGCTCCAAACTTAGGTGAAATCAACTCCAAATATCGTCTTGTGTGAGTTGTTTTTTTACAGGCAACCCCTTTGTGAAGCCATCTTCTGAAAACCTTTTTGCAAATGTTGATCCTTCTGAGCAAAGTTACTTTGAGCAAAGGAGAGTTACTTTTGAGCAAAATAGCTCTTGAGTCAGATGAATTATTATCCCACCATGATCTTCAAATATTAGGGAAAGTGGGGATTTTTTGTTTGTTTTGTTTTCTGTTGAAGCCACATAGAAGGCTGAGTAAAGTGAGGAATTGTCCCAGCTGTAAGCATGGGAGAAGGCTGGAGAGGAGCTTTCTTCTGGTAGTGTTAATGTCTCTGGAATAGAAGCCAAACCTTGATGGAGTAAATTTTTGCCTGCCTCTTACCAGAAAACATGAAAAAACACAAACAGAGAAAGGCAGAACAGCAGAGAGAAAGAGGAAAAGAGAGAAAGAGAGAAAGAGAGAAAGAGAGAAAGAG
>NW_016690190.1:1590712-1673724 GCF_001604755.1 Lepidothrix coronata
AAGGCAGGAAGGCAGGAAGGCAGGAAGGCAGGAAGGAAGAGAAAATGGACTTCATGTAACATCTCAGAAGAGGAGGTTGCTTTGATCTAGTTAGTAAGTTCTCAGTATTGCCTACATGTTCTTCCCTTTTCCAGTACTGGGGTTTCCTTCAAGACAAGTCCTCTTATATCTTGGCTTACTAGGATTTGACATGGTGACAGTTGCTCCAATGTCTTTGGAGTGTGTGTGGGAGGCCCTCTGATTTTGCACTATGCAGTCCTCACTAGATAAAATAGAGAAAGGAACCTGGTCATATATAGTCTTGTGTGTTTGCCTTCTGAATCTGACTATTACATGCCTCCTGGAAAAGTCTCCATTATTTCCCAAGGTACGAATAAGCTCTTTCAAATCATGCCCTGTCATTCAGACAAAATAGCTCATTCAAGGCTCCAGGAAAAGTCCTTTAATCAGGGCCCATCAAAACAGAGAGGAATATATAAGGTGTGTGGGTGTGATTGATTTACCTCCTTTTGTCCCTATCATTCTCTCAGATGTGCATTTTAGATTTGATCAAAAGCCTGTCAAAGCAAGAATAAAATGTTATTTGACCTCAATGGGCTTTGTACCAGGCACAAAGGATCATGCCTTGTAAATGACATTTGGACAAGACCCTTTGTTCATTTTTGGAGAGATTTCTGGTTTAAAATTGATCTTGCATGATAGGAACATGTCCTGTAAACATTTGTGTGTGGTAGTAAGCAATGGTAACATTTAAAATGTGAGCAATTACATAACATGGGACAGGAAGAATGTTTGCAATAAACAGCTTGAAGAATAATGGTTTATTGTTACAGGAAATTGGACTGGCATCTCTGGGAGCTCCAGATGATTTCATCGAGAAACTTGCTACGGTAATTTAATAAATGAGGGCTCAATTTTCCAAAGCGCCCTGTGTTGTCTTAATTCTGCTGCCACTGAAGTCACTGATAGAACTCCCATAGAGTTGAATGAGAACAGAGTGAAGACCATGATTGGAAAACCCCACCCTGAAACAGTTGCATTAAAGGAAAATAGCTTTGGCACCCCTTATTCAAAGTGACAGTTGTGATTAAACACAGAAGCCCAGACAAGATTTCCTCCAGCACAAACATATTGGGCAAGAAAAGATGGTATGTTACTACATCCCCACAGGAAATTTCAGGAGGCAGCTTCAGTAGCTGTTCTAACTGCAAGCATCTCTTCCCCTCCACTCTGCCAGGCAGATAATGTCCTCTGCAGTCAATGTCACTCACCTGAATGCTACTCTGAGACTACTGAGACCCAGAGTTGCAAAGTTCAAATAAAAGCAAGGGTATTCATGTGAGATTAGTGTCACCAGTGCAAACCCACCTGGGCAAAGCATTGCACAGCTTTGATGCTTCTGATAGATGAGGTAGTTCTTTTGAGCCAGGGCAGGTATCCCTTCAAAATGACAGACCAAGGAGTCAGACTAGACCACACATCATCTTCCTTCACTATTGCACTAACAACCTGCTCATCCTCTTTTTGCTGCAGTTAGATGTCTTCTGTGTGAAGCAGGACACAAACTTTTATAAACTAAGGTTGAAACTTTTACTGGGTTGACCAGCCAAAGTAAAGCTTTATTGCTTTAATTTCATTGCCTCTGCTGACAAAGAAGAACACAGTAAAATATAACTGTGTCAGGGAACTGAACTGCTTCTCAGGCACATGGAGTCTAGCTCTGTGCTAGAGAAGAATTTCAGTCTGAGGGGACATTTGTTGCATTTATACATTTGAATTTGACACATGACAACATTTTAAATAGAAATTCAAGCTCCAAATGTATTCATTTAGACATACCGGTTTTGATCAAGGAATCATAATTTCTGTCTAATTTTCTTGCTAGGTTTATTGGTTTACGGTGGAGTTTGGATTGTGTAAGGAAGGTGATTCACTGAAGGCATATGGTGCAGGGCTGCTGTCTTCATTTGGGGAGCTTCAGGTGTGTTCTAGAAAACATTCCGAATATGTTTATAATCACTAAAATTTCTCTTCTAAATATATTCACATCTTTATTTTTGCTTCATACTTTGTGCATAGAAAAAGCATGAAATGTCATACTTCATTGAAGAGCTCTGATAAGTGTGTGGGTGTATGCAAACACAAGGAACTCATACCTGTTTCTTTCCTAGTGGGTGGCATTATCACGTATATCACAGAAGCAACTCTTTCCTGTCTGAGGCGGGATGGCGTTCAGTGGGTCTATATTTCTTTCACAGCACATTTAAACACTTCTAAATAGAAATAAATTTCTTATCTTTTTGTTCATAGTATTGTTTATCAAGTGAACCTGAGATTCAGCCCCTAGTCCTGGAGAAGACTTGTGTGCAGAAGCACCCTGTTACTGAGTTCCAGCCTATCTACTATGTTGCTGAAAGTTTTAAAGATGCAAAAGAAAAGCTAAGGTAAGACAGTCATTCCAGAGAAGATCCCATTTCTTGTCCATTGCAAATACATGCAAGTGCATCCCATTGCCATAATGGATCTTGGGTTGACCATAATGTTTCAAGAGGCATTAGAAAAAGATGGTGCAAAGCTTAAAGAGGCTAATCAGTTGGTATCTTCAGAATCTTGGGTAAATATGGGCAGTAATGGGAACATACCTTATACATGAAGCCAAGAATTTGTGTTTAGTGTAATAAGAATCTTATCTAACCAAAATGCAACAAAAAAAAATACCAGTCCAATTGCAATGATACTAATACTTAGGGTCAAAGCTGGATAATTAATGCAAAACAGGCTCTTTTAACATTACTAGAGTTAACAGTTGTTGTAAGAGAAGAAATCTCCTAGCATCTACTCCTTTACCTCTGAGGTTATGCTCACCCTTAAACTTTGTGTTGTGTCTTAAGTCACAAAGTTTCAATCTTGTGGTTGTCAAGTAACAAGCACCTTGAGGTCTTCAGAGCAGGACTGTGATGTTAATGAATGGAGTTTCCCCTGTCTTTTGTGAGGAGATGGGCAGTATCAGTGCTTCTTTTCTTCTTCCTCAACCCTGAGGACCATTTTTATGTTTTCTAACATGCTTTATCTCTTGCTTTTCCTACATTGGCCTCCAAATCTGTGTTACTTCTGAATTTACTATTTATGCTAAATATTTTTGTCTTTATCCCCTTGGTTTCCTCTAAACTGCTTTTTCTCCACTCCTAAGTTTGCTTTACTGTGAATAATTGACAAGTGGGAGTTGTTGATAGCCCAGGGACCAGCAGCATCATGCTTGAGCCTTTAGTGCCTCTTATCAGCCCATGCTGATTCTCCTTTATGTTGCATCATTACTTGAGGGTCAGACTTAGTTCACTATATACAGTATAACTATTTGTTATTTCTGCCTATATAAAAATTATTAACAGTAGGCATTATAGCTCACAATTATTCGGAATTAAGCAAAACTAAAACAAATTAGGTAATAGCTCCATGGTCATTAGAGAATTGTTATTACAGATAAACAAAACTTCAAGCAAGCCTAATATCCCCAATCCTGAGGCCTGTGTGGTTAGCTTAATACAAAGCCTCCAGCTTGTTACCAGCAGTGTGTTTACAAGACTACAAGGCTAAGCAGTAAATCTTTCAGTCATCTGTGACTCAAATACAGATTCAGTTCCAGTTCAATAAGATTTTGAAATAGTGGTCCAGGTTCAGTTCTGGTTCTTGAAACAAGAATGGCTCAGACTGTGTTTGGAGTTCAGCTTGGATTTCACCTCACAACAGTATTTCTATTCCTGTTAAAAAAAACACCACCATATTTCTGGATGTTAGTCAAGCCACTGGGGGGTTAGCCTTGGTTCACACTCAACAAATTTTTTATTCGGAGATGGCACACAAGGACTTGTCCCAGATCTGCAGTTTCTTATCTTTCTCTCTACCATTCATAGATAAACACCTTCTGCTACTCCAGACTCCTCAGCTCCAAGGTCTTTCTAGCTACCTCCCCTGCTGCTTCTTTAGTCATCATAGGCCTGCAGCTTCTCTTTTTACCCTTTTCTCTGGGATAACATCTGAGAAAGATGTCCTTCTCTTCTGATCTATGTTATTAGCATCCTGCACGTAGTTTCTATCTTCTCTATATCTATCTTCTCTGTTTCTATCTACTTCTATCTACTCTGAGTAGGAAGTTCCTTGAGGAAGATGCTGCCTTACTTAGTAAAAAATATCTTAGAGCTTCTTTTATTTGTTTCAAGGACCAAATTGAAAAAGTGGTTAAATTGAAATAGGGGCCTGGGTGCTGGTTGAGCGTCTGCGTTAGGGGCTTGCACCTGGACATGTTGTTTATGTGTAACAGAAAACATTCCTGAAAAATTATCCTGAGATTGGCCTGAAACTTTTCAGTTTAAGGCATTCATCTTCTGACTAGGATCTTACCTTCAGATGAAATTTAGGAAGACCATCTTCTAATGTGATCTCCCCTCTTAGAAAAACTAGACTGATGCCACTAAATTCGTCATAGTCAACATACTGTCTTGCCTTGTGGTCTGCTTGCACTGAATTCTGTTTGAGACAGTGGCCTTATCTGATAATAATTAGGTCTAAACTGAAGAAACATTGTGGGGGCATGCAGCATATTCCACTGTTCTGGGCATTTGAGATTTACCATGCTGAGTCACAGTCTGTATAGTGCGGCTTCATAATCAACTCCTGCGTGCTTTCCTTCCTCTTTCAGCAATAACTTCAGTAATCCAAAGCAGATATATAAGCCAGTATCCTGCTGGGGTCTAAAAGGAGCCTGGAACAATAGCTCTGACTGTCTCATTCCATTCAGAGTCCTTCTTTCCACAGTTTTGTGGTTATGCAAATTAGTATTTTCCCAAGATACCAAGATCTTAATGCTTCTGCCATGGATTAACTATTTTGCAAAAGAGAACACTGCAAATAAGGGTGAAAAGAATGCTGCTTCACTCCATTGGCTATCTCCTATCTTTGAAATTACCTGGAAACTTCTACCAACCATGCCAGAAGTTAGCTCTCTGCTTTCTCCTTGGTATGCCAGGATGGCATAGGCACTTGACTTTATTTTCCCAGAAACTTCAGACTTGGATCAGAATCTCTATATTTTGCATCACTGGAAGGAAAATGAGATTTTAAAGTTTGGCAGATCCCAGTGCTACATAGTTGGCCTGTACCAGGAGCAGTGTTGCCATGCCAATAACTTAATTAGTCCTGTTCAGGAAAAACTAAAGGTGGTAGGGACAAATGCAGATTCAAGTGTGTTGCAGGATGCTGTAGGTCTCAGATCACTCAGCAGGAATTTCAGTTATTTCCTCTGATGGATTTTCTTATCAACCTGATCAACAAATTCACACACCAAGAAAAGAGCGAGTTAGTGAAAAAAAATAGATTTTCAACTTTATATTTGTTAACGTATTTTTTCTCAGGAAATTTGCTCAAACGATCCCTCGTCCTTTCTCTGTTCGGTATAATCCCTACACCCAGAGGATTGAAGTCTTGGACAATGCAAAGCAGCTGAAGAACTTAGCTGACACTATCAATAGTAAGCAATTACAGATTTGCTACCTTGAATTCTTCCAAACTTGGGTCAGAAATAGGAACCGCAAAGCAGATTCTGTCTGTTTTTATTTAATATTCTGAGCCTGACCAAGATAAAGCAGCACACATCTCCTTTCTCAGGCAAAAAATAATTATAGACAAACTTAACAAGAATTTCCACTTGACTGTAGCTTCTTTAATCTGAAATACCCAGTTTTAGTGGAGGTGTTAGGAAAGGTCAGATGGCCTTGAGATGAATTCCGATGTGTGGCTCCAGCTGTTTTCAGTAAAGAAGAGAAGGAGAAGCTGGTCTTTAATCACATTTCCTTTTGCCATTCTAACTTTTTCCTGATACATTTTCCCCCTCACGTTTGCTAGCCTGCCAAGAGCCAGCACCTCTGATACCGTGAACCAGCCTTTTATGGCTGATAAAGGCAAAGGGCTGACTCTGCAGACCTTACTGCAGCAATAAATGTGTCCAATCCAGCACTTCTTTACTCACCTTATTCTTTCAGGGAATGGATATAAGGGGTAAAAAATATACAGGAGTGTTAGAAATGTACTAGCTCTAGAATTAACTACTCTGATTATCTCTGTTGCAGGTGAGATTGGACTCCTTTGCAATGCCCTCCAGAAGATAAAATGAAGATTTGTTGTAACTTGGTAATTACTGGCTACTGGCTAGAAGCTGCCATGTGCAAATATCAGTCTTCATCTAGTCTCAGTCTGTTATATTCCAGTGTACTGCATGAATGCTTATGTTATATATCTTAATTATTATAGATTAGCAGAGATATAGGCATCTGCAGGTGACCCTTGACTTTTTTGGCCTTCAGACACTAATCCATTTTTTCTCACTAGTGCATAAAAATTACCTTATTTCTGGGAATCTGGGGAAAGCCTCCATATGTCTTGTTCCAAAGATTAGCCGAAGGAGATCTTCACCATGTAGATCTATAGTCTGCTGCACCTGTGAGATTGCATTACCACTCTGGGACCAGGGACAGGATGTCAGTGATGAACAAACTAATCCTCTTCGCTTTCTCTCACAATCACTCTCCCCTCAGTTCCTCACATTTGTCCAAGGTTCCCATGGATTCTCAAACTCTATACCTTTCAGGGCATGTTCTGCTTGGCCCTCTGTACTTTTACTTCTACACACAAACACCTCTATCCTGAATTGTTTTTTTTCTAAAAATATGATATTGCCATTGATCCAAAGCACAGATGCTAGCAGAAAAGATAATAAATATGGTGCAACCTCATTAACAAAGATTTATCAGCTAGTATAAATATACTGTATTTACACAAGCACCAATCTCAAAAGATCTGTGCAAGTCAAGAATACTGCATGCTATGATGTGTCATTGGTCTTGAGAGTGGAATCCATATGCAAGCCACTGAGCCTGCTTATCCAGAACAGTCTGTGCCTCCATACAGTATCCACAAAAAAAAGCCCCTTCAGAGGGGAGTTACCTAAAGACAACTCTGTGTGGCTTTTTGCAGTTGGATGTGAAGTCAGTTCTGTGGAAGGAAGAAACCATGCAGGTGTTTTAACAGGGCTTCATTACTAGTCCAGTCTCAGAGCTGTGCTGTCTGTAATGTTGTGCAATATCATGAATTCAGAGCTGATTCAGGAACAGTAATTTTATGGAAAGGAGAGATCTCTCTTAATAGACATACTCAACTACTCACTGTGGAAGGCTGACTGTGAAGGTTACCTTTTGCTGTGTCTGTCCTTCTCTGAGACTGCCTTATTCAGTATGAGGTGCCTCCTAACTTTCTGGACTCACAATCTAGAAGGTAGATTACCAGCACGCTGATACCAGCACACTGGAAATGGAGAAGAAGTGGGTCTTTCACTAGGGTCCCCACCAAAGCCATGGAAAACCTGGGTTACTTGTTTTCCTAGTCTGACTGCATTCAAACCCAAATGTCATTTTTCAAGACAGGTCCTAAGTCATGATACCTTTTTGAATCTTAATCTCCCATTTGAGCTTTAATCTCCCTTTTGTTGGTGAAAGCGGTTTTATTTTTTCCTGGAGTACATCTCAGCTGAGTCAGCAAACGGACCCAGAGGTGATTTCAGCTTAACCCAATGGCTGAGCATGGAGAGAGAAGATCTTTGCTGTTCAGGAAGCCATTTCTGCATTTGTCCAATAACTTTCGCTCAAATCAGCTAAAAGACTTCTTGAACTGGTCTGCATTGTGTAATGGGTCCTTGTAGCTCCCTAGCTGAAGGAGGGAGATCAGCACTTGTAAGTTGGAACAGAATGGAGCAAAGCAAAACTGAACAGTATTTTTCGCTTGAAACATTTCTGCATCATGATACTAACGCAAATCAAGGGTCACATTTCTGTTAGAAGATTCAAAGATGGAGAGGGATTTGAAAGTCCATGAGTCTCATACCTTCCATTGTACTTGTTTTGTATTTGTAGTTTGAAAATCAATAGAGCTTCAATGTGAGCATCATCCTTTAGGAAGATAGAAAGTACAGCTGTTTTCATTATATTTATGGTGCGTAATAATATCAGTCTAAGTATACCAGCTGGAACCCTTTTCAATTGACATATACTTATGCAAAATAGTATAATTTTGATGCTTTGAAGTAACCTTTTTTATCTCTGTATCTTTTTTATTCCTTTTTTTTCTCATGACAATGTCTGTATAGATTTTTTCAATCCTGCTTGACATGTATTTTCAGTGTGAAAGTAGCCCACATTTTTCTCTTTTAATATAAGAGGACCCATAAGGTAATTGTATGCCACAAAGAGACAATTTCATCCCACAGGTAAAGACTTTCAAACTAACCTCAGACAGCTTTCCAAGCTTCTCTGCTTCTGGCTGTTGTTATGAGTGATAGCAGCAGTAGATCTATAGTGATATTGAAAACCCAGGATTCATGATTGTCTTTTATGTGCAAGCAGAATAGTTAAAGAATATTGATGCCGCATCTGATTCTGTGTCCCTTAATGCAGGTTTAAATGATCAATAGCTCCAGCCAAAGCAGCCTAACATGGCTGTTCAGCAAGACTGAGAGATGAGAAAAAGTTAAATGTTCGCTATTTAAAAAGCAGAGGAAATGTACAGAAAGCAGATTTTCTCACAGAACAAATTAACTTGTGCATACGTGCTTTAAATAGTACTCCTTAATGGGTGACTTCTTATTTCCATGCTTAAAGAAAATTAAAGCTGTGTAGGAAAATGCCTTTTGCATTATCTGACCAGTGTAATTCCCCCTTGTAAAGTAACCACACAAGTCAGTCAGAATTAAATACCCAGGTAGGAAGGAATGCCCATCTGAGGTGTGCTCCAACACAAAAAAAGGCTCTCTTGCGCTGTTTGACTATCACTCATCTGGAAAGATCATGAAAATGATGTAAGCAAAAAAACCCTCTCTTAATGTGTGCAATTACCTAGAAAAGCACAACAAAGCCTAGCTTGCTCTATATTAGTACTCCATAAATCTTTGAATGTTACTCTAACTAACCTATCCAAAGCTAATCTTTTAAGTAACACTTCCTCTGTTCTGTTCCACTATGATCACATTTCTTGATGTCCCCAACTCCAGCTGTTTCAGGTGATCAAAGAAGCCCTTTCATGAGGCCCTTTTCCTTTACAGTGACTTTGAACAATGTCAATGATTGTGATGAAGGGGTGTCTTGTTGGTACAGGTTACACAGGGAGGTGGACTTCTCTGGGTGTCTTAAGACGCCTAAATCTGACAGCAGCTTGGAGAAGGGACGCTTTATTCCCCAAAGGATGCAGAAATTATTGAAAGAGGGATTAAGCACGGGAGCACTCTGTAGTAGTGTGTTGTTTTTAAACCTATCTCTTTGCTGCTTCAAACCATGCTGACAGTTGTCAGAGATGATGTTCAAATGTAACCATGTAAATTTATCTAAATAAACAGAAATATTAATGCTGCATCTGTCTCAAATGAGTGGCAGTCTGCTCATACAGGGTGGATATATCTGCAATGGTAACAGATGAAAAACATACAGGTAATCTGTGCTGATCAGACATGGCCTTTTAAAGAACCCACTCAGGGGTTCATGAAAGAGGGTGAGCCTACTCTTGGGGTGAGAGAGTTTGACCTTCTGCAAAGAGAAGCTGCCCACGGGAAAGGATGACACACTGTACTCCAGTCCATCTATAGCCCTCTAAACTGCAGTATCCAGCCTGAGACCTCTTCTCCTGCACTCCTAGAGGTCCCCAAGAATGCTGACAAATGAACTCTGGAAAGCTGAGTTACATCGCTGGTGAGGTCTTCCAAGACCTGTTCAAGGCACAGATTTGAGGCGTTACTGGGATGTCCACTGGTTGGGCAAGGACTTTTCACCACCCGGAGAGCCAGGCCTCTCTGCACTATTTCTACAGAGGGATACAAAGCTGTGTCATAAGCTGTGCTGCTCCAGCTGCCACTCTGGCTGATGAGTCCAGTCTGCCTCTATAGAAAAACCTCAATTCGTACGCAGAACCTGATTAGTGCTGTGCAAACGTACAGGCATGGGACTCTGACACTAGAGCATAAAGACAGCCACAGGAGCCTGATGTCCCTGCTCTGACAGTATTTGTGGCCAGTGCCTTAAACACACATCTTGAGCCCTAGGGCTTTTGCCTACATGTCCACGTGGAGCTGGAATAGAAGACCTTGTGCCATTTGCTGTTTGTGCCATGCCTGTGATCTGGATGTGGGATGATGTACCCAATCTTTATGAGGAAGGTCCAGTTTTAACTCAGATAATCAGGCTCAGCTCAGTTTCTTCTCCTGTGCGCAGCCTTGCCACCACTTCTGGGGGAACATGGGAGTGAGAAGAACCTTTTTCCCCCTCAAAGCCCAGTTCTTCTCAGTCCAACTCATTCAGTTTGCAGCTGCTTTTCAACCCCAGGCTGGCACTCACCACACCCTGCAAAAGCCACAGTGCCCAAGGGTGTTCCTCAGGATGATATGTGCCTCCTGGGCACAGTGCTGTGAATTTCACTTTGGGTTTGCCTGTCATCTGGGCAACAGACAGGGAAATCAAGACCTTCCCAGTGCTCTGTCTTGGGTCAAGCGGAAACATGGTGCTGTCATGGTCCCTGGAGAACAAAATTTTGTTATACTCTTTATCTTCCTTGGCCAGGGAGGAGGCAAGAGCACTATAGCACTTGGGAGGTTGACCAAGCCGGGATAAACTAGGGAGCACATAAAACATTACTCCATCTCAAAGGGAGGACAGAGGTGTGGTCTTATCTCTGGACCTGCAAGATGATTTTCACAGGAGGTCTGGCACACTGTAACTTGGAGTGTGAAGATATGGGTACTCATATCCAGAAGCAGGTTTGTTGATGTCAAGTGTTAGGGAAGACGTGCCCTGTTGGGAGCAGAGCTGAATCCCCCTAGAGTTTGCCCTACCAGCTGTGAGAAAGATGTGACCCTGGTCTTTTTGAGAGTCTATTTCTCTGGAGGTAAAGTCATGACAGAAGCAAGTTCCAACAGGGGTACTTAGCCTGGAGGCAGCGCTTATCTCTTGTATGGCTAAGGTAGAAAAAGTTCACATCCTGAGGGCAAGAAAAGCTCATAAGTAGGCAATGAACTCTGACCCTGGCTGAGGTCTCTCTATCACTTCCACAATTGTGTCAGTGCAGAGGTGACAACACTTCAGTTGGGCTAGGGTTTGGGGGAAGAGCACAGTTTTTCACTGGAGATATGGACCATGCAGACAGGGTTCCAGTGAGGTAAGAGAGAGTGGGGTGAAAGGACAATCTCAGGTACATTGTGCAGAGCAGTCTGGACTGGGAGATGTAAATGGAGCTCAGGCTAATTGCCTCTCCACAAAGAAGCCCATCTCCAGGGTTGAACAGCTTGCAGACACCTTCAATCAGAGCAGGAGGACCGCTCTTTGAAGCTACCCAGGGGAGGAGGGTTATCCTGTGCTCTTGCGCACATCCTACACAGGCGGTTTCCCTTGATGTGTCTGGCATGGCCAACATAAATGTCCCTACACCTAACACAGTAGCAACCAGCGTGCCTCACTGCTGTCTGGCAGCTCTGATCTCACCACCCACATAGACACGGCATCTCCAGTCCCACCAATTCCCCAGGCTAATTCTCTGGGAGAAGCATTCACACCCTCAGGCAGTTTCCACTTAACATCTGGCAATTACAATCCACTCACCTATCTCCCAATGAAGACTGACTTGGTGGGCATTTCAGGCCTGAAAGAAGAGGCCATCAAGGAGAAGGAGATGTGTGGCATAGAGTCATTGAACAGCCAAGGCAGCGGGGACTCAAACAGGGAGGATGACAGAGCCACTCTCATCCTGACCCTCACTCTCTGCAATGTGAGGAAGATTGAGCTCTCTAAGGCAGCCAAAGTCTTTGAGGTACAGACATCATCATTCCCTTCCTTCACTGAGCCCTCTCTTCTGCTTCTATTGCTTTCACGTCTCCCACTCTGCATCTCTCCCTCTCTCACCCTTCTGCTTCCTGCCTGACTTATGCCTTGTCCTGCCTTCCCCCTTTTCTCATTGTCCTGGTTTTGCTACAGCTGCTGAGAGAAGTTTTCTGGTCTCATGGGTGAAGAGGGAGAGTGCTCTGGAGGGAGGGAGTATCTGGGCACAGTCCTTTAGAAGAATCAACATTTTATGTAAGGGTGGTTTAGAGGACATACCAATCTATTATTTCTTTCTAGCAGTTGTGGTGGCCAGCAGAGGGGTGCGCTATGGGGATGTTAGAAGCCAGTGAATTTTCTCTGCATATTTGGCAGGAGATACAAAGAATACAAAAGCTGTAAACCACATAGGCATTATGTAGTCTGGGCAGCTGAAGTACCCCTACCAGGTGCTCACTCTCATTTGGGAAACTGAATAACTCAAAAGAAAAGTATTGTATTTGTTACTTATTTTTAATAGTTCACCATTATTTAATGATTATGGTGTTATTATACATCAATAGATCTGCTTTCATGCTGTGAGGGTTTTAAGAGTTACCCAGCCACTCCTTTGTTATTTCAGCACAGATAAAATTCTACAGCCAACAGTATCTCATCTTTCATCTCCATCTGTCTCTACCCAACTCCACAGTGTCTAATTTTTAGCCCTGCCTGTATTTTAGCTCTTTCTAAACCAGATATTATTGGACTTCTTTGCTTAACGTGCGCTTCTTGTTAATACCTCTCTTAGTCACCTTTTAAAGACATCATAGAAACGTATGTAGACTTACCTGGATTTGGAGAAGCTTCATCATATGAACATTTGTCTCTTGCAGATGTTTGAAACTCAGATCTATCATTTTGAAACCCGGCGAGCCAAAAAGCCCAAGAAGTCTGCTGATGATCTTGACATTTTCATTGAATGTGAAGTTCACAGTGCTGATGTTAGTATCCTTATCACCTCCTTAAAGAGAGTAGCAGAGGATGTGAAAACTAGCAGAGAAGACAAAGGTAAGAAATATATGCATCTGTTAGTGTCATTCTTTTGGATGAAGTTGTTTAGATTTAGCTTCCTCTTCATAATAGTAATTTAATTTGTCTGGTAAGCAGGTGAGTGCGCATTCATTTTTTGTCACTGCATGACTATTTTCCATTCCCATTGGTGAAGAATTAGAGGTACTTCATCCTAGCCAGTACTTCATCTCACCTCACAACTGAGGTGAGAAAAGTGTTCCAGTGAAAAGGGAGATGAGAAGGAGAGAGCAGCCAATCAAAAAGCTGAAGAGAAACGAGAAACTCCTCAATGATAGGAAGACTGTGTACTGAGAACCGAGAGATATCGTGCAGAGAGATTGCAGAGATCGTGTGAGAGAGATTGTGTGCAGAGAACTGATTGTTTCAAGACAGACACATACACTTGATGGGGTTGCAATGACATAGCAAAGGGTCTGAATGTTTCATTTGCTTGTAGTGTATTGCATTGGTTTTGATAAAATAGTTTATGCTTCTTTATGGTGTCCTGGCTACTGCTGTCTGTGTCCAGTAGGACTGTCTGGAGGCACATTGTTTCTTCACTGGAAAGACCTAAATGCAACAAACTGTGAGAGGCTTGTAGAATGCAAAAGGGAAAGGGCCAACAGAAAGTCTGGCCAGGTACCAGAAGGTACCGGTCAGGTTGGGAGAATCAAGGAATGAGTTTCTTGAAGAGAACAGCCCTGCTGCCATATCTGTAGTAACAGAGCATCAGGCATTTTCCCAGGCACATGAAAAGCTTGGAGGTTTGGAGGTTGTGCAGCTTCACAGGTTACACTTCAGGAACAGTATTTCATCTGGCAGAGTGCTGGAGTAACAAGTGGTTACTCCGCTGCCTGTGGTCTATTGAGCCACTATCCCTACCAGTCATCAGGGTGTTAAGTGAGTTTGCCAGAGGCAGACGGGCATTTTTCCTGTTTACAGGCAGGCAGAGGATGGGTAAGTACAACAAGCTGATAATAGACCTTTAATACAATTCTGAGGATGACAGAGGTGTCCCTGGCAGATGAGAAGGCTGAGGGTTCAGCTCACAAGTGGAGTTTTCTGAATACAGAATTAGTATGGGTTTTCCCGTCCTTGACAAGGCCAGACAGATATTCCCGGAGTGCTTTTGACTAATACAGTCTTGTTTGGGCATCTTTGGGTGTTTGAAATTCAACTTCAGGCTAGTGGTAAGATGTAGCCCATGGCAAGCTGTACTCATGGGACTGGAGGCTATCAAAAGGACATCATTATAATCAGGGAAACTAGAGAGCCAAAGAGGGTTGCAGAGACGGAGAAGCATTTCTTTAGGATTTCCTTGTTACTTGAAACATTTAAGGTATGCCAGGACTAGGAACTACAGTCAAAAGAAGGAAATGTTACAAAAGGGTGTGTTCATGTTTAGTTCCATAGGGAATAGGCAAGATGTGTATGGGATGTGAGATGGAGGAGATATGATCAGGTGCCAGTTTTGAGGAGATATGACTATAGATGACAGGATTATAATCTTACATGCAGAGCCATTGATACAGCCAGAGACAAAAGCTCAGAAAAAAACCTCTGGGTAGACATAAGACATCTGTCAGACTAATATTTCTGACTTCTTATCACAAAATCGGCCATAATGCATGGAAGAGCTGTAATTTCCCAAACGTCAGTGTGTATTTGTAGCCTTGTACCTTTCCGAATTGGTTGTGCCTGGGTATAATATAATATGGCAAAAGTTAAATTCACTATTAAGTATAGAGATGTCTGGTCTTTTGTGAAGTATGAGGTTAAGATAACCCCAAATAGACCTTTCTCAGCTGTAACAGAAGAAGTTTGATTACAGTCTCAGTCTGACCTCAGAAAGTGATATTAACCTTGTCTTTTTTCAATACTTCGTTGGTTGTAAATGCTGGCACTTATGTTAAAATGATCAAACTTTATTTTTATTTTAGTCACTGGAAAAGGTCCCTACTTCCTGGGAAAGAAGCTCTTTGGAAATTCAGCTAAAGCTAGAATAATGTTGCTAAAAAAAAAAAAAAACAGCCAAAAGGAAAAAAACTTGAAGTCAGGATACTTTTTGGTCTGTTTTATTTCTAGGAATTTTAGAAATTTCATGTTTTCCCTTTAAAATATTGTTTCATTTTCAAAGGTATGAAAATTTAAGACTACTTTTTAGACAAGATCAAAATATAGAAATAAATTTGTTGTTCTCTGTCAAACAAAACATCACATTTGCTCTAAAAAAACCATTTTTGTCTTTAAAAATTGCATTTACTAAGTAAAACTGAGAGAATATCTGCTACTTAATTTTAGATAATTTTTCATCCAGTCTGCTGCTTTGGTCTGCAAACAAAGTCAACTAGTGACATGTATGACGACTATGGTGACATGTAAATATGAATATTCTTAGATATATTCTTAGATATCGCTGAAAAGAAAATTTGTAATCTTCAGCACAACTTTTATTTTCTGTGTCTTTTAAAAATTATTTGATCCTATCTCATTTAACTCTCCCTGCTTTTTCTCCAGTACTCTGGTTCCCCAGAAAAATCCAAGATCTGGACAAGTGTCACTATCTGATCACCAAGTATGATCCCAGTTTGGACCATGGTCATCCTGTAAGTTTAACATTACTGTCATTTCACTTTTAAAAGAGAAGTTCTCTGTAGGGAGATTTTTGTAAGGAAAATTTCAGGAGTAAAGAAATAACCATGAAAGAACAGAAAAAATAAAGGGCCAGATGAAGGCTGATCTTCAGCGAATTTAGAGACTGTATGAGACCCTACACGAATGGACCATAAAAAAGGTTTTACTGACAAGCTTTATGTGTGTATTCTTTGCCTCATCATAAGCACAGACTCTAAGAGAAGGAAGAGGAAAAATGCACTGTAGAGTCCTGCTCTAGTGATAATAATAGTAAGGCAAAATACTGGGAACAAACTAACAAACAAACAAACATTTGTTTCTCATCAAAGTTTTCAAGCTTTAGTACAGATGAGATATGAGTTAGATGTAGACACAAAACAGGCTCCAAAAGGCCATTTGCAGATTGACAAGGTAGGTCCAGAAGTGTTGTGTTCTGTCAAGCATCACATAGAAGTGATGCATGACAAAGAAAAAAAGCACACATTTTGCACTGAAAAAAGGGGAAAAATTTAGATGGGTGTCAACAGAATCTACAAGACAGATTTTGTCATTCCCTTCTCTATATGTCTGAATTCTATTTAGGTCCTATTGTTAACATACACAGTGTTATGTTGTGAATTATGTACAGTAATGTGTATCACGAAAAAAAAACCTTTTCAAGTCTACAAGTGTCTCTTCTATTTTTGAGAATCACTTATTACACTATAATTCTCTAGGAGAGATTCATAACCTCCTTAACCAGGACATCTTTCATTCTTCCTCATATCTTTCTGAAACAGTCTAAGTATTTGTAATTTTCCTGAGCTAGCTCTGAGGCTGTTTCTCATTAGATAAATGAACACATATTGAGAATTCTTTGAACTGGACTAAGTTGCCCTCTTACTTTGCCAAAGAGAAGGTATGAGCACTGAAGAAGATGAGAGAAAGCAGCAGTGGTGCAGAGTTAACAAAATATTGACTGGGGATAAATCTGAACTGCAGAATGCAGTGCAATTTAGAAATCCTTAAGTTGAAACAAGTTACCTCAGGCACTGAACACCACTTGTCTGTGGAAGGAGAGAACACAATGTGGGCTGATTTACTGTGCTTCTGAGCAAGGCTCAAAAATGGACAGGTTGGAGGAAAGTATCAAATAAGCTGAGGTAAAGCTAGCTCAGCAAAGATTTTGCATATACATTTACTATCAAATACACATTTTGGGCTGTCTATATCCAACGGGTTCATCATTTCTTTTCTTACTTTCTCTTTAATGGTCAAAAAATCAAACTGATGTCACTGTGACACCAATTCCTGGGGCACCCTGATAGTGGCTGCAGTGGTCTCCCAAAGAGGCTCCTGCTGCTCAGAGCATGGGTACAGAGCCCTTGGAACAGCAGGGGCAAAGCTGATATGTCACAGCATTTACGTGAGTCTGTCCCAGTGGCTTTTCATGTGTTTTGAACGGACTTGTTACGGTGGCATCTGAATGAACACATTATCCCTAACACATGACAAAATAAACGTACTCTCAGGATCCAGCTCTTTCCTCAGATTCACGCACACAATACTCATTAACTGCAGTGTTACTGGTATTATTGGTGCACTGAAAATTATGTGAATAAACCTAAGGGACATATTTGGCTTGTAGTATGAAAAGTGATTCCAGTAAATTCTGAATATTTTAGGATAATAAATATTTGCACAGTGATGCTGAACAACACTGTTTTATGAGTTATACTAGTATACAGTTCCAGATTTCAGATTTAATTCCTATTATGAATGATGTAAAATTAAAAGGAACATGATTCCACAGCTCTATTCATATTCAATAACTGGCAAAGATTGCTTGAAATTTAACTTCTAGTAAACACGGAAGGGGCAGAAAGAAAACTCTGGTATTTGATGGGTAAACTTCCCCTTTAAACAGATACCACTGAATCCCTCTTTATCATAACATAGTAATAAATGGGCAAGGGGAAATTGAGTGCTCAGCCTGTACTTCCTACAGACCCAGTGGTGGTTTTAATGATTTCTGGCCAGTGAGGACCTGTTCTTTGCCCAAAGCACAGGGTATCGTGCAGGGGCAGTGTACCTTCTCTGGCAAGTTGGATAGGCTTGGTGCCATCGTGTCCATCACAGCCAGATATTGCAACCTTCGTGCTTAGCGAAGGAAAGAAGTGATTCAGATTCAGCTCTTCCCCAGTGTAAGCAATAGCCCTCTTTCTATCCCATTTTAATGTGATTTGCATCTAAATTTGATGGTAAGTGTGTGATGGTAAGTGTGTGATTCTGCAACGAAGTGTTTATATACTCCAAAATCTTCCCACCCACCCATGTTACTTTCCTTTCTAGTCACAGCCCGCAAATTTTCAAAATGTCACAGATATAACTGATTGCAGACTTTGGCTTACCCTGTTCATAAGGCTCAAGACTCATTGCCTCAGAAAACAACCTATTTGAGGCCTAGTTTTTCTGAGTGCCTCTGTTAGCAGATTTATTTATGACCACAAATCTCTCTTAATGTAAAACTTTTTTCAAATTATTTTCTAACTCAGGGGTATGCTGACCTGGAATATAAGAAACGGAGGGCATTCTTTGCTGATCTTGCCTTAAACTACAGAGTGTAAGTACAAGGCTGCTGAAGGGAGAGTTCAGTGTATGCTTTCAGACTTCATGTGGAAGAAATATCAGAGATATAATCTTTTGTCAGTGTATCAATGGGGCCACTTTTTAGAGAACAGAATTCAGCCACGAAAGTTTTCACTCCATGTGAAATAGACTTTTGTCACAACACAGCAAATGTATCTTAAATAAAAATCTTAAGATTGCATTCATATCTCCTTCAGTGCTGCATTTTGTCTTAGCAGAGGTGATTTCAATATGACTCTTTAATTTCAATTTTGCAGGTCCTTTCAGGACTAGGTTCTGAGCTGAGGCTAATCTTTTTCAAGGAAATACAAGGAAAATTTTTAGGAACATATTTTTGACAATGAAAAGCAATTTACTACTTTTGTTATTTGCTTTACTAAATGCCTCTGTCTATGCACATTAGCTACTGAAAACCCTAGAAACCTCTCAGTTCTCAAGTAGGTGATTGAAAATGTTTCCGCCTTTATGTCCAAACAAATCTTCACCAGAATTACACTGCTGTCTGACAGAGTAAATCAAATGTACATGTAGAACTGGTTGTGGATTATCAGTCTCATGGTGTCCAAGAACTGCTGAAATCTCCCAAGTCTTGTGTACATTTGAGTACAGTTTTCTCTCCTCTATCAAATATCACACCCAACACATCTCAGAACAGCACAAAAACAGACACTGAACAGACTCAGAGCTACTGAAGAAGCAACAGTGAGGAAGAGGAGGGAAGACCACCTCTCAGAGAAGTCAGTGATAACCACACAGTGTATGCCTGGGCAGCTCTCCGCTAATGAGTTTATGAATGCTTCTCTGTGATGGTACTGGCTGATGACATCCTCCAGGGATGGACCCTCCAGGCACACACTGCATTTTGGCATGTAGATTACCTTCAGCAGAGGTAAGAGAAAGCCTCTTATTCCTTCTGTAAAGCAGAACACAGCTCCCTTCCTTACCATATCCTCCTGTTTCTTCCCCACATTGTAACAGAGGAGAGAATGCACACATTAGAGCCTACCAAGACAAATAAGTTGTTACTTATTTACTATTTTGCTGTTTCTATCTTCATTACAACAAATATCCACATATCAATTATACCTGGAAACTGACCTTTGTTAGACACGTCTTATTTCTTCTCTTCATTACAGGGGAGACCCTTTGCCTCTCATCGAGTACACGGCGCAGGAGACGGCAACTTGGTGAGTTTGGTGCTTAGGGTCCAACTCCTGGACCATTCCACTGCAGTCCCAGGAAAGACATGCAATGTGAGACAGTTATAACGTCTTAAGACTGTATTTATCCATCTCAAATTTTACTCCTTTGTCAAAAATCATCTTCTGGTCATTTGTTTTGCAGAAAGCCCTTCTCGGGGTTGGTCTTAATTATTTACTTTCTAGAGCAAAATGCATTTTCCTTGCCTTCTCCCAGCCTGCTGATCCCATCAAGATATCAGAACCCAGAAAACACCTGGAGTCTATAGCATAACTTCTAACTGACCTGGAATCTACCATAGCTGTGATGCTTACAGAAATATCACCTTTCTAAGCCTGTTACCAGGAAAAAATGCCCACTAGCTGTATGAAATGATGGCAAGTTTTTTACAAGGGTGCAGCATTTCTTTACTGGGGCTTTGTTTCTCCTGAAGATTCACCACTCAAAAAAAAAAAAAGACCCCAAATATCTGCCAAAGAACTAAACAAAATTAAGCCAATTCAAAGTATATTTGTAAATATTATGTGAAGTATGTGGCAGATTTGAAAGAAAACAGAGTCCTTATTTCACATCCCTCTGTTTCCTCTTTCTCCCACTAACTAACAAATCTCAGTAAGCAGTAATAGTTACACATTTGTATGATACTACAAAGCATAAATATGTCCAAAATCTCAATTAAAAGCAGAGTCCTGGGATTGTGCAAGGTGCCACATGTGCACATAATAAGAGAGAGTCTTTGTTCAGAAAAGTTTACAATTTAAATGGAAAGACAGCCTAAAGATGGGGAAAGAAAGAATGAAGACCCCATTTTATAAATGTGCAACTGAAAACACTAGACCTTAAGTGATTTGCCCAAAATTATGTACAAAGTTTATTTCAATGCCAGAAATTAAATCCATAGACTAGATGTCTCTTGCCAGAACCTCAACTACGCTTTCATTCCATCTTTTTCAATGCTTACTTTATTTTAAATAAAATCTACTGTGCCATAGAAATCCACAACCGCATATAAACCTTGCATCCAATTCATCCAGGAGGTCACATTTTTATTACGCTCAAATAGCTTTTTATAGCATCCTTCAATAGTCAAAGATTGATGGTCGGTGTCATGTTCATGATTGCTACCACCAGCCAACAACCTTGGCATGAAGTGGTGTGTGTGAATGTCATTTTTAAGAAAATTTAATTTTGTGTTCTTTCCTGTTTTGGTCTTTTTTTGCCAACCTTCGTCATTCTAGCTCTTCTCCACCTAGAATTAGACCCATTGTGGTAACTAAATAGACCTTCAAAGGAGTATCTGCCCATTTCCCCATACAGCCAGCCTCAGCAACCCAGGTTGTCTTGTTATGTAAAACTGTTTCCAAAATTAGAGTTCCCAGTTGTTCTCATGGCCCCCTGAGGCTGTGCCCTGAGGTCAGGCTGCATTACAGCACAACTTAATTGAGCACTATGCAATTGAACAGGAAATTTATACCACAGACTAAATTCCCTTGGTGTCACTCTTCAGAGTTGTTGGATGCCTTCAGTTTGTAGCAACATGGTTATAAAAATGAAAACTAATCCAGTGAAGAAATACGACTTTCAGAAAACAGAGGGTACAGATGATCTGAGTTTTTGTTTTCAAAGCAACTTCTTGGAAGGTCCTGAAACTAAGTAGTCACAGAAGACATCTTATGGGTAACAGCTGTATAAGAAAAATGGAGAATTCAGGATAAAACTATGGGGATGCACCTGTCACATCTTCATAATAAAGCTGAACAGTGCCACTTTTTTCCTAAAAGAGCAATGAAATTTATGTTAAATAGGTTATTGCCATCAAAGTCGTTCCAGTGGCTGGCTTCATGCTTCATTATAAGGCTCCTTTCTAGAGTACTTCATAGACTGTGCTTTCAGCAGTTCTTCTTTCCATCTCTGAACTGAAGTACCATCAAGTAGCAGCTTAATGGTCCTTTGAGTGAGAGCACCTCCTTACAGTAGGCATTACAACTATTTGAGACACTACATTAGGGCAAGCTAAGTAATCATCTGGAAATATCTGCTACTCTCTTGACTTTGGAACATACTTAGAGGATTGCCTTAGAGGTACTTAGACAGGAGGAACACTTAGCTTTGGATAATTCATCACTAATCTCTGAGACTGCCTACATTTCTGTGGAAGTCAATGTTTGGACACACAGTAGAATGACACTTTGATAAAGGGGACCATATGTGCAGAAGCGTAAACAAGTCTGCTCTCTCTAGACTCTAATCTGGGTATGAACTGTGTACTGGTTCAAATCCCATGCAATCCCACTGAAGCCGGTAGTATTCTGTGAGGAAATAAGCCAGGGCAACACTTGAACTTTAGTCTTCATTTTTTCCTAATTCTTCCATGGAAATGACCCGGTCTCCTGTGGTTTTTGCAATAGTGACAGCAGCCACTGTTCCCCTCTGTTCTTTTAAATTAAGGGGGTTTTCCTCCCCCCCTTACTTCTGGTTCATTACTCCCACACCATGTAAGACATTCATACAAATTAAGAGAACCATTACCAGGGACTGGCTATCACCTCCATAGCAACAATAGCATCACAAAAAAACCCCCAACAATACAAAAACAACAAAAGGTCATTTCCCGTAGCCAGCATTTCCAAGAATGATCTCAGTTTTCATAAAACAATGTTTATAAAGTTGCTAACACCCTAGGGCCATGTGTGAACAAAAATAACTATTTCTATAAGGTTCTTTGCCATCCTATTACTACTTGTTTATTTTGCAAGATCTAAATATATTCCAAACCACAGCTCTAAATCCAAGCACCATCAAGTTTGGGAGAAACTTAAAGCCTGTGCCCAAATCTAGTTACATATATTTTTCTTCGTCTGGTCTTTTTTTGTATAATGGGCTAAATGCTTCAAGAAACTTGCATATCTTTGAAATACATAGCCTGTGCCAGGCATTTTGAACTGCAAAAGTATGAATCTCTTTGCCTGTCCAGATACTACTCTTCAGTATCAGAAGATGTGCTTTTTAAGGAGGAGGTTTGCAAGCGACAAATATAGGCTAGGCCTACGCATGGAGAAAGAGGGACCAGCATTTCAAGTTGTACCCCAAGGCAGAGAGGGAGGGAATATGTGATTCATTCCATTCCTAAACTGAACAACAACAAAGTATCACAGGCTCAGCTCTCTCCCTGGGATTTCCCTGGTACCTCTAACACCCTGAGCAAGAAGCAAGAAACACTTCTGTCTTGGAATTAGAGTTCTGTTACATTAGAGGGTGCAGGAAGACATAAAAAGGATTTTCTGAACAGAATCCACCTTCTGAAGGAAAAGTGAAACAACTCCTTCTGGTTTGCTACATCCGTCCACTCATCAGCTTCCAAGCACCAGGTGTCCCAAGTGCAGAGGTTTTGCACCTCTCTAGATCTGTAGACAGGACAGATAACACTGCTTTATTAAGGTGGGTCATGCTATGCAGTTTTTGCTTTTCAGGAGAGAAGTCTACAGGAAGCTGAGAAGCCTTTACCCTACTCACTCCTGTACACAGTACCTGGATGCTTTCCAGCAGCTGGAGAGGTACTGTGGCTACCAGGAAGATAACATACCTCAACTCCAGGATGTCTCCAGATTTTTAAAAGGTTAGTCATTATAAACCATAGTTTATTCTAGGATTTCCTGCATATATCTGTGCACCACATACAGACTCAAACCATCTCCTAGGACACAAGCTGGTGTGCAGAGCTGATTAGTTATAACATTCCCTCATGCAAGATGAGCTGTAGCACAGGACATTCGTATCAGGTGTATCTGGGGACCAGGTGGTAAATAAGTTTGTGCGTGGCTGCAGTTGGTGTGGCACTAATCAGTTGATCCCAGTGCTAGCAGCGGTACAGTCACAGCTGCACACTGCTCAGCATGACTTCCACACACAGGGTTTTTTTATGCATTTGGCTGTGTTTTATGCTTCTAAAAGCCATGCTGCTAGTAAGAGCCAAACACAAGTACAGGTACATACCTCTCGAGTATATTTTTTTCCGATGTATGAGACGGGATGGCAATGTATGCTAGAGAAAATTATTTCCAGGTGGTCCTGCTGGCCAATCATCAGCTGCCTTGAAACAGCTCTGCTTCTTTCTGTCTCCACAGCACCATTTGCCACTGACCTCTGTGGTACCTACCAGGTGGCTGACAGAAGAGCACAAACGCTGTGGTGGTGGTCTGTAAAGGCATAAAGAAGTGACTTTAGATCAAAGGACACACAAGATTGCTAGGCTGACCTATCTGCTGTTAGCTGGGGTCTGACTAGCAAAGAGCAGAAGAGGAAGGGAGCCTGCATTACTTTTGTGAGGCTATAGGCTGCATAGATTCCCAAGGCTGGATGCTTTGTGTGAATCACTTGATTATCAAGAATGACTAAAGAAAGGTCACCTTTAAAACCTCCTTATTCCTTCTTAGTGAAAAGAAGATGTGCTAGAGATAAGACAGCTAATCACTATGATGAAATAAATAATAAAAAATATAGCTTAACTTTAAATAAATTATGTTTAAACATACTATTCAGGAGATCAAGTGACCTGCTACATATAACAGTAAGGGATGCTAGTAAGCTTGAATAAGCTTTCTGTTGCTGAAGAGTTTTCTAAAATGTTGCCATTTTTAGAGAAGATTAAGCTGCTCAATGACAAGGTTTTAATTGTACCTCTAGTGGAAGGGAGGGGAGGGTTGCCATATGAAAAGCATCTCCCATGAACACCATCGCACCCAGCTGTAGGAATTTTTCTGTGTATACATTATGTATTTTCTAATATGTCTTCCCTTCTATTCAGATATCCATCTTACTCCTCTCCTATAGTAACTGGGCTGATTAATATTTTTTCTCATGAAGTAGTTGATCTCATCTCTTTTCATTTACACAATAGGTGACAGCAGGGAGCTCCAGAAATCATGTGATCCTAACTTGATTACCACAAATATTCATATTCTTTAAGTGAAATAGATGATTTCAAAATGGGAGAATTTAGGGTAATGTAAGACTACCCTGTCATAATACTATTTGTATTGTTCGTGTTGGCTGACAGGATTTGATTGCCTGGAGTCTGCTCACTTCTTTCATAGGTTCTGGTTCTAAATTTTCTCTGAGTCAAACAAGTTGGCATCTGGAAAAAAAAAAAAAGCAGCAATTCTCAAAAATCTGCCAATAATGGTTGGGAAGATGTTCACAGGTGACTAGTGTAAGCTAATCATCTGAACTATTCTGATTGGGAACAAGAATTAGGCATTTCAGAGACATTTTATTCCATGCTGGAACGGATGTCTAAGGAAAAAGGAAAGGATGGCTCTTGGGGCCACTGGTCCTACCCTCCTTAAACTGTAGATAAAACTTGGATTAGTTTAGCCTACAAGTTATGCATGAATAGAACAAAATTTTTTCAAAAGAGTTGTGTTAACAGCTAGACACAATTAAGAGTGAGGAAACTATTTTAGTCCCATTATGGGGGCTTTGAACTGATATCTTACCTAGCTTTCTTCTAATAAGGTCATATCACTATGTAGAATAGTTTCTAGATTAGTATGAATACTGACATTACCACTGGGTGAGGCATATGATTTATAAGGAGTTATAAGTAGTGATTTATTACTAATTGGTTGGCTTTTACTACCAGTGTTAGCAAGACCAGAATTTTTGCTCCTTCACAAGTCATAAATCAACTGTGTGCTTAGGCTCTTTCCTGTGTTACTGTTGTGCAGTGCTCAACCAACCATAGCTTAACCAAACTATAGGCTGTGATGTGTCTCCTTGGCATACAGTGCACGTATTTCAATTATAACCTATGTGGAGATGCGTAGTGCAGTTCCTCCTGTCACTGGTGAGCTCTGAACTGTCCCATTCTCCCATTTAGGACATAAATCCCAGCATGAATCTTTAGCATATGTGATGATAAGATGTAAATAGAATAGAATAGAATAGAATAGAATAGAATAGAATAGAATAGAATAGAATAGAATAGAATAGAATATTTCAGTGGGAAGGGATCTACAGTGATCATTTGGCCCAACTGCCAAGCCAATTCAGGGCTGACCAAAAGTTAAAGCACGTCATTAAGGTCGTTGACCTTAATAAAACACTGACAGGCTTGGGCCATTAACCGCTTTTCTAGGGGGCCTATTCCAGTGTTTGACCACTCTGCAAGTGAAGAAACATTTCCATTCTGAACCTCCTCTGGAACAGCTTTGAAAATAATAAACTACAGGAATAGAGAGAAAGAGAGAGAGAGTGGGAGAGAGTGAGGGATATAGCAGAGAGAAAGTGATCATGTTACAACCAGCCCACAAAGCCAGATAAACTTTCATCTTCTCTTTTACTCAGCAATATCTGTGAACCTAAGAAAGCAATTGCTTTTGTCTTCAATACAAGATCTCTCTAGTGTTACCTGGCTGTTAGTGACATTGGTTTGAACAGAAATGAACTATACATCATAAATATTTCATAATTAGTTAAAGGGGATTTAAATGGTTAACCATGGCAAGTGGTTTGCCATTTAACACGCAAGTGTTTTTCTAAAGGGTTAAGTAGATGAACCTAGGCACATCTTTCTTTCTAGGAAAGATGTTTGGATTTAGGCAGTCATTGTCCTCCACAGCTGGAAGACATTACAGTCAGTGAATTCAAGCAAGCTCATACTACAATGCACAGGCTGCGTGTATACACTAGTTTTTAGGCCAAGAATTAAGCCTTGCAGATCACTTTAGGTCAACCACTCAAGACCTTCTTTTCAAGTCATTTTGATTTCACAGATCTTTTGGCAGCAGGTTCCACCAGCCACACCCCTAATTTTCTACTAATTGCTTATTTTATTGTGCAGTAATGAAATAGAAGTTCAAATTTTGCAGATATTACCTTCAGCAAATAACTTTTTCCTATGGTTTTCAAGGCAACTGGCCAAGTCTGTTCCATCAGCAGACTGTCTGATACACTGGCCTATGTTTAAAAGGGCATCTCAAGGAACACAGGCTGTAATTTTCATTTTCCCTCCTGCTCTTCCAACATGAATGCTACAATATAAATTTCCCTAGATTCTTTCATAGTCCTTCCAAAACTGAGTTACTTAGACCTTGGTTTTCAGCTAGTCCAGTTCACTCAGACTCAGAATTCAGCTGAAAGATTACCGCATTCTGAGATTTTCACATTCTTCTGGATTGGTTTAGTATGGCATCAGCAGCAAGGGATTACCTACCCTTCTTGTGTCAGTTCCTGGCCAGTGCTTAAGGAGACATAGTTGCCAGTCTATTTCCCCAACCCCCCTGCTTTCTTAATTGAGGAGTGGGGAGAATACAACCACTTCTGATTCAGCTTTGTGGCAGTTCTGTACCCATTACCTTTGAATTCAGTGGAGCAACAGAAGGTAACTGTGGCAAATGCCCACCATCTAGTCCATCACAATGTCAGGTAGAAACACTCTTTGCTGTCCCCTCATTTGTGTATTGCTTTATATGTTTGTCACTTCTAATTCTTTGAAGCATCCTTTTTCCTTTTTTTTTCTTTCTCTCTCTACTTTTTTTTTCTTTTTTAATGAGAAATAGCCTCATAGAGTAAGACAAGAAATTCTGAAAGAAACATTAAAAAACAAATCAAAACAAATCTTGTAAATGGCTTGGTTTCTGGGTGGGATTTTTTTGTTTGTTTACATAAAAAAAATTAGGTTCCTGGCTTCATGACACAATAGAATATGGGTAGAGAAGGGAGAATAAAGCCATTTCTGGTTTTTTTTAAATGTAGTTTTATGCTTTAAAGAAGTTGAAATGTCATTTATGGGAGCTGAGAATGCAACACAGATTTTGAATATAAGACTTCAAAAAGATTATCATTGGCTCACTTTGAAAGCAGTGATTTTCAATTTTCTTAGCTTTGCAGACCACCAACATGTTTCCCATGGAAATGTAGATTGTGTGTTCTGTTGACTATCAGACTGGTTATTTTGTTAGTCATCTCTCACAGACCTTTCATAGTAATGCAGGGTGTCCTGGGGTAACACTGGTAGCACAAGCTGAAATTGAAGTGCAGGAGTATGGCATTGTTCTGTCCTGTTCTATGGACATATGCAAAGCAAAATGTGTATGATCGTATCAATGGGAGGCTGTGTAGTTCTAGACAAACATAATGGTAAAACAAACAAGCAATCAAACAAAAATCCAACAAAACAAACAAATAAAAAAACCTGGGAAAAATAAGTGAAAGCACTCTTGGAGAGACTGATATTAAATGGTTAAGGGCTAAATTCCAGGACCCTTATCTCTGACGATGACCCATTGCTCTTTCTCCTGCATGTTCCCATTCTAATGAAGTTCAAGCAGAAAGACAAAATTGATAGCAAGTTTTGACAGTGCCCCACTAGTTATGCGGAGCATGCACTGACAAAGGGAAATTAAATGGAATAATATGCTCCAATTCTACCTCTGGGTTATGTTGAACTGTGCCAACTGAGGAATAGAAAAATTGCCCTAACAAGAGCAGACCCATGATCCACCTACTTCTATCTTCAACAGTGCAAAGTACCAGGAGTTTCAGTGCAGGGAAGAAGAAAGTTTTCAGGAGAGGGTTAAACAGTAACCTAGATTCAGGGAAGAGCCAGGTGCTCTCAGACAAGGGTAGGGGTGGGTTGTGTCACTCCTGTTTTTCTTTTACATGTGCTAGACGGGAAGTGAGAGAGATAATCCAAGAATTAATAGACAAGCCAGAACTGAAATTGCAGGTTCTGTTCCCTGCTTGATCATAAGGATCACGTGTGACCTCAGACACACCACTGCCGTGTGGGACATAGTACATAAATGTGTGTAAATGTGCTAAAAATGTGAACTGGGACAGGCAGTACCCCCATACCTCGTATCATGGCTGTGTGTATGCATGTAGGATGGATGGCTAAGTGATTTGATGCTGCAGTAACTGGTCCCATAGCAGTACAGGGGCAAACCAACAACGATAAGCTAGGGTTTACCTACTATGCTTGGTGAAGGGACATATTAGGTCCCTATTTCTAGGGCAGTTAACCCTAGAAATGCCTAAGTTTGGTCTCCCTTCCCTTTGCAGAGAGAACAGGTTTCCGGCTGAGACCAGCTGCAGGACTTCTGTCTGCTCGTGACTTCCTTGCCAGCCTGGCATTCCGTGTCTTCCCGTGCACACAGTATATAAGGCATTTCTCTTCTCCTATGCATTCCCCGGAACCGTAAGTTTGATGCCCTGGAGTAATCCCATCCTTCTGAATGTGTTGGGGATCATTCTCTTGGGAATGGCCCTGGAGCTCTATCCAGTAGTCCACAGAATGAAACAATTTAGGAAACTGGTAGCTGGAGAGTTAGAAGGGGAAGTCATGCATGAGAGGGTGTGGTTCTCTCTCTCTCTTGCAAAGTTGTCTGGGGAAGGAAAAGACTGGAGAATATCTGGTTTAATCTTTTCATACTGCCTTCAGTTACCATCTGCTGGGGTTTGATTTCCTGCTGTGAAACTCTCCCAGTAAGTGCTGGCCAGACAACAACAATAACATTTCATGAGAAATTACAAGTTCACACAGACGCTTTTGTTGTATCCTGGGACAAAATAGGGGCCTTTCAAAGATGTTGTGACATAGAAGGTTGGTGTCCATGCCATCCCAAGTGAGACAATAGACAAGGTAGCAGGGGGCAGCTGGCTTCCCATGGCAGAAGGGAATGTTCTGTCACACTTCTTGTAGAGCCAGGACAGGTATGGAGGCATCCACTGCAGAGCAGTTCTTGTACTAGCTCCCTTTGGGGTCTGTTGGCTAAAGTTCTTCATGGGAAGTTAATGAAAGGCAGAAAAAGAAGCCTTTAACAGACATGAAGGTCACTTATTTTTCAGAGACTGTTGCCATGAGTTGCTGGGTCATGTTCCCATGCTAGCTGACAAGGAGTTTGCCCAGTTCTCACAGGTAAGAAGCTTGTTCTGCTGGCTGTTTAAGCAACTGCTCTGGATAGCAGGCCAAATGTGCCTTAAATACATGTAGCTTACCATAAAATGCAATTTTAAGACTGGATTGTGCCTGAATCACAACCTCCAGGGGTGGTGGGCTAGCAGCACTCTGGGAGACATTTACTCCATGGTGTAAAAGGAAGGGCAGGGAGTGCTTGTGGGACTTGTCTGTGTGGGAGGGCTATGTCAGTCTGGAGAAGGATGTCTCTGTGGTGCTGGTGGTGGAGCTTTACTGACAATGTTGCTCTCCTGGCTTCCTGTCCTGCACCACACGAACCTAAACAGCAACAGCCGCTGAGCCCCCAAGCTGGTTCTGTCTCTGGATATACATTTTTATCTCACATGAGACTTTAATTGTGTCCATCACCACGTCATTCATCAGAGCTCTTTTTCCTTTTACAACTCACCAGATTCTCACAGCATTGCTCACACTGGAGAGGAGGCTTCAAAAAGCAAACCAAGCTTATTTGTACAATAAGGGAGTATTTAGTATGAGGTGTCGGTGTCAGTGTCAGACCCAAGTGAACTCAACAACCTTGCATAATTAAAGACTTCAGAACTATGAATGTTGCTCAAAACCATAACAGAGGGAAGAAGGTAACTCATTGTCCAGGCTTATCAATCAGTGGCTAATGTGGAAACTGGCAATAGGATCAGAGGGGTAATGTGATGAAGGTTCCTGTCAGAATATTTTGAAAAGAAAATCAGTTCAACTCATCTAATGTGGTTTCCAGTTGTATCAACTTGAATACATGGCAGTTACCCTTTTGCTCATAGATATTGGTTATTATCAGAATCAGAGGAGTAGTGCTTTAAATATCCTAGACCTCTATAATTTATTCTGGAAGAAACCTCTTCAGTTTAGTTCAATACCAGAACTCAAGACACATTAGAAAGAGAAGTTTATAGCAATTTCACAGCTTTCAGTTTTCTCCTTTTCCCATCAATAACACAGACTATACAACATGGGATCACATTAAGTGAATTTTCACATTTCACTTTATTTTTCCCACAAAGTGTTTTCACAGTTGAAATTCACCCCATGAAAATTCTTTTTAATTCCATTCAACATGAGACGATGAATGGTAAAAGTGGCCTAATTTTGTTTGTTTGCTGCATGATATGGCTTCTGGGACAGCAAAAAAGAGACATCTACAGATTTCTATTGTGAGAATAGCATTTAACAGGAAGCACAGATGAAAGTAAACAGAACCCTCCCTACACAGATCTGACCCACTCATAAGGGCTCTCAGAAAGAGTGAGAGACAGAAAGGTAATGGCAAAGATAAAACCCACCTTGCTGTCCTTCCTTCTCTTGCCTCCGTATAAATCTCTGTCTGGGATAGAGAGTCCAGAATTAAGCCAAGAGACGGTTAATCTTACACAGAGAACACTGAGGATTAAACACTCATCTAATGTGGCTCCCAGTGGTATGTAGCTGGGGGCCAGGGAGAGGTAGGCATCCTGGAAGCCATAGAAGGTCATTTTGGGTGACAAAAACAATGAATAGTTCATGCTATTCATGCTAGAAATTATGTGGTCCTCCCCCTTCCCCTCTTTCTCTCCCTTGGGCTGAATAATCACACTAGTGTAACACTGCCTGCTTGCTTACTTGCTTTAGGATATTGGACTGGCTTCTCTTGGATCATCTGAAGTGGAGATTGAGAAACTGGCCACAGTAAGTACAGATGGCAGTTTAATATTGGAGACAAACTCCAAACGATTCACTGCATATCCTTTACTATGCAGGGAAGGCTCTTCTTGTGTCTCAGGTTAACTACACAATGGGAGCATCCTAACCTCCTCCACAGGTTAGGAAGGTTCTGGAGCAGAGACTGGAGTCCCTCTGGGGGAGCCCAGAAGCATGTAATTCCACCTGAGAATACACTTACACTTCTTGATTTTATAAGAACATATTTCTTAAGCTGAGTTTTTACAATTTCAGCCACAGGATGGTCCCAACTCACTTTCCAGATTTACCCAATAGACTAGATATCAAATGTGATACCTGAATTTTCTCCTACACAAGGTGCAGAGAACCATCAGAATTTGATTCACCTCATATTTATTAACCTCACAAAATAGGGGAGCACTTAAGAGCAATTTGAGAGTAGGTACAGTCATTCTGTTCTGAGTCACTATACATCTGTCAAAACAACTCATGAAGTCCTTTACTGACATTTTAACTTGTTCTGAAAGTCCTCTGGAGGCCGGTGATTTTTTTTGAATAATGACATCCATTTACCAGTCTTGATGACTTTTTCAGAGGAGGAATGGAGCCTTGCTGTCACCCACCTGGGTGAGATTCATTTAGAAAAGGTAGTGGATGGGAGGAAACTATAACTCCTGAAATTCCTCTCCCAGCCCACAGCCCCACTCAGGAAGGAGGTTGTGGCTCACATAAAACCCATCTGCACAAAACCATCCTTAGGTCAGGACTAGGTAAGACTAGCCTTATTTTTAGAGTTTGATGAGCAAAAGATACCAGTGCTGAATTTTTCATAACATCATACAGGTTCTGGGATGATGATGTGAGGACACTATGACAGGGACAGTTCACATTTCCACTGCAATTTCCACTCTCTAGGTCTAGAAAGGCTAGAGTGAGATTAAGGTCCATACCTTCGCTAGGGTGAAAAGAATTATGAGTCCCAGAGAGCTATTTTGCATTGTTACCCAGGTCTTGGTGAGATTGGGTTAAGGCTGGTGGCTTATAAAGCATTTCCCTGCAAGCACCCCACCCTGATCCTGGACTGAATAGGACTAGATTAGAGATAGGATTTAGATTAGAAGAATAATGGGTCTCATATCTGAAATTGTCATAGTATCTTCTAGGGTTTGAGGAGGTAGAATAAGGACATCTTTTTGAAAGGGCTACCTGCAGTTCAGAGTCTGTGAGAATACAACTTTGTGTCATTTAAGTATTCTGAACAGTAAATATATTCTGGACTAACATCTCAATCCTCAAATGTTTAAAATTTATACAACTGATCTAGGCTCACTGTTTGAGTTTCCTTTTCTAAAAAGTGGAGATAGAGAAGAATCTAGTGTATTCATTACCCTGACATAAAAATCTAATGTGAATTCTCTGATTATCTCTGGAAGTCCCTGTCGTTCTCTGTTCATTATAAAGAGAATGTAGGCAACTAGGTTGGATGCTATGACAACATTTAAGATAAAAGTTCCTTTAAAGAATCTCAACTTTACTTGTTGCTATGGTCTATACCTTTTGTAACACAAACTTTGAAATGCCATTATTTCATTCAGCCCCATGACTTCACTGTGCAGGTGGATCCACGCACCAGAGATGAGAAACTGCCAGTGTTCATGTCATCCACAGAGTGCCGCTAGCACCTTTTCTTGTAACCTGTTAAAACAGTGAGAGCTGAAAGAATCTCACTAACTGGAATTCAAATACAGGATATCTAAAGAAACAGTAAAAAAAAAAATTCCTCCTCCTCCCATGTCTCATTTGGCAGTCAAAAAAGCCTCCTGCAAAATGAGCAGGCACTCGAAAGACTTTTTGCTGTGAAATAATAAGAATCAACATTATTAACACAATAAAAATGCATTAATTATTAGCTGAACTGTAGAAAAAACAGCTCGGGATTCTGCAAAAAGAAAGATCCTAGCATGTTGTTTCTTTAATGATAAATTTTCAGGCTAAAAGCAAGTCATCAAAATTAAAAGGTATATGAAAAAGGGTAGGAGAAAGAAAGAGTACGTAAGATGAAGAAGAGACAGAATAATATGGAGTTTCACATTATTTTACAAATTCTCTGCAGTTCTTTAAACAGGGTCCTGAGAATGCAGTACCTATGGCTAATCGGAAGCCAAGGTCTATCCCTGTGTATGAGGCAGCAAAGTGCTGTGTGTCTCTAAAGGAACCTTGAAGAGTTGTGATACAAAGCTATATTCTTGAAATGCCTCATTTACCATGTGTCCAGAACTATCTGCTTCCTTAAATTTTGTAATAAGGGAAGGACTAAAAGTTTGGCAGAGCCAAGAGTTGCTTTTATCCCACTACTGTCCAGCAGGTAAAGGAAGTATGGTCCTAAGCATGCTTTATCACAAGAAAGGCCCAGAGAAATGTATCTTGATTTTCTACTGGAGCATGACAAAGATATAATTGGTGTAATCTTGAAGGGCACTTTGCCACTAATGGATAAGCCATCCTTTTCTTTTTTTTTGGAAGTGCAACAAGTTCTGAAAACATATATGTAACATTTAGTGTGTTTTATATGTTAAGAGAAAAATAATTTTCTTAAAATATACAACTATAAAATTCAAAGATACAAATATACTAAAGAATAAGGATAAAAGACAATTAAAGGAAAAATGAGAAGCTTTAAAATCCCTCCTTTTTCAAACTGTTTTTCACAAGCTGTTCTTATTCCCAGCTCTATTGGTTCACTGTGGAGTTTGGTCTCTGCAAGCAAAATGGATTGATCAAAGCTTATGGGGCAGGACTGCTTTCATCTTATGGGGAGCTTATGGTATGTGTCAAAAGCAAAGTGTTGAAAGATTTATATAATCCAGTTTTCTGAACTCTCTGGTAAAAGCAAATTATGTTCTTCTGCATAAACTGGTACAATTTATAATTCAGATTTTTCTTTTGCAAAGAAATTAATTCTCCCTTCTCAGAAGTTACTGAGTAGAGGAAAAACTACTGTGGTAATGTACCTGTCTTCCATCTAGAAATGAAATGCAATGAAAGCAACCATCCTATAAAATATTAGATCTGTAGTAATGCAGTTGACTTTAACATAAAACTCACATACCTTTCTGAATTACTCACTAGAGGGCAATATTATGCCTACTATGAGCTCAGCTGTTTCATCCATGCCATTGACATTCACACAGATATGAACCAGAAAGGCACTGACTGACTGGACCAAATAAAGTGCAAAGAAACTGTAAATGGCATGGACACTTATAAAAAGAAAATGTTTTAATATTTTACATTCCTAAATAAATTTCAAAACTAATTTCAGCTCTGTTTTACATAGATGAAAATCTGTGTATACAGGTTTAATAATGCCCTGCTTGGACAGATTAGCTGTGGAAAGAGGAACCGTACACCTTTACAGAAAGTTTACGGGTTTCCCTTCCTTTGGACAAACAGCTGATAGGAGAGATATTAACTTCTTAGTTTTGCAGAGCAATGAAGCAGGTAATGACTTTTTAATTGCAAAAGCTCTAAACTGGTGTCAGTAGGTCTCAACTGCTTCAGGTTGTGCAGGTACTGGATGATTTTTTTAAATTTGGTAAGAGCCAAAGGAAAATAAATAAGACTCTTTTGAAGCATTTTTATAAACCAGAAACTTTTCTTTCTTTTTTTTTCATGGGAGACACATCTTAAGCTCAACACATAAACCAGCAGCCTAACAGGGCTACATTCACATGTAACAATTGCTGAATTAGCATAGCTTGGACTCCCATAACTGGAGATCTTTGGATTGTTATGACAATAAACATATTGCAAAACTGTCCTAATGGTGTACGGTCAGCCCACTTCCCGTGTCAATTCAAGACATTTAAAGTAGGAGACCCAACAGAGGGGCAGCTGAAATTAACACAGAGAAAGGGGAACCCTCCCAGACATCAGCCCTCATTTTACCACTTGCTGAGTTTAGCATTGGTTTTCTCCCAACACTTGCAGTTTGGAGATTTTTGTGAGCAAAATCTGTAGAGAGCTTTCCCTCTTGAAAAGCTGAGAGATCTGCACGCTCGTTAGCCCTCTAGAGAAATAAACATGACTTCCTTTCTACACAGCAGCCTACTCTTGGCCTGAATGCTCATGAATTTCAGTGTACTAGCACTACTGTAGCAGGCATCTGTGGAACAATGAGGTGTATTGCTTTGAAACAGCAGATAAATAAGCTCCCCTACCGATTAGGCTCCAGTGGAATGCATTTTGTTTACATGTCTATCTGTTCTAGGATAAGGCTGAAGCTACTGTTTATTTGAAAATCCTTAAGTACTTGCTATTTTCACTGCCAACAAACAGGAAAAATAAACTTGCATTTATTTACCTGGTAGAACCACAGAGATCCAGTGTCGAAGCACAATTCAATGCAACATTTATTATAATCTGCTTATCTTAATATTTTATAGTTTTAAGTCAAATTTATTTACATGTTAAATGGGATACTAAAGGGTACAGGTAATCATATTGCTGATACTTATGTAGCTTTCATAGCAATATGCACCCCAGAATCTATCTGTATGATGTTGCCTCTTTTTTTTCTGTGTAATTTTGACACAGATGAAGGTAAAAAAGTCTCATCATAAAATGTTCGCTTTTGGAGAGTCTGGATTTCAGTGCACCAGATTTGTGCTCTCTCCCCTCTTTTTCTGTCCTTTTCTTCCCCAGACACCAACAAGCTCTTCTGCTTTTGATTAAAGCAGTAGGCAAGAACTGCTTGTGCACAAAACTGTGCTATATAACACAAAACTACAACTGCATCTCGAACTCCCTACCTCCGAGGCTGACAATGGAAGTCATAACTATCCTTGAGTTGATAAATGGCAGTTTCTTTTCATTACTTGTATCATCAGTAGTTGTTGGGTAAAGCTACTGGATAAACTTTTGATAAAGCTGGGTCCACCTGGGTCTTCATCATATTACTGAAAATACATGCAGATGTGATGGCATTGATATTCAATATGTAATGAAGAAGAATTATCCCCCTTCCAACAATGTGTTCATTTAACACCTAATTCTGAAGATGGGCAAGTAGTTAACCAGCAATGCTGTTATGCACCCTGTACAATCCCTGTGTGAGCTCTTCAAGTTCATCACTGTGTAGCTTCTGGGACAATGTCTTGGTGGTTCTGTGCACTTCACCTGAAGTGCATCTGAAACTTTTTATGTACGAGTTAATTATATCCATGGCTTTAGGCGCTGAAGTTTCCTTCTGTGGCTGACTGATTCATCTTTTTATTTAGAACCAAACTGAAATATAGAAATATTTCCATTTCATCCCTGTATTCTGCATAAGCATCTGATTCTAACTTCAGTATGGACAGTGGCAGTGCAAGTAAAGAGGTGAGGTCCTGTGCCTAAGCACCTGCTAGCAACCTGCAAATGTATACCAACTGTTTCTTTTACGGCTGAAGAGAGGAAATATGTGTAGTGCAGTATCTATTCATAGAAGATTTTTTGTTTTTTAGAAATAAAGCAGAGGCTAGGCAGATCTGTTTGAGAAGATGAAGACTGGACGATAGTGAGGCTCATGATAGACTTCGGTTTCTTGCAAAACACAGTTTGCAGTTTTAGACTGGCACTTGGGAAAGCTCTAGATAAGTTTTGTTGCTGCCTGAGAGAAAGCCATTTTCCATACTAAAAATTATCTGCCACTCTTCTCAGTATGGGCCCAGAGGTGGGCTTCTGCATGGAGTTCCCAGACTTGATTCCCAGACTTGATTCCCAGACTTCTGCATGGAGTTCCCAGACTTGATTCCCAGACTTGATTCCCAGACTTGATTCCCAGACTTGATAACAAGTACTGTAGGATTATCACTGTGGGTCATGTGCTGGAGGAGACACACTGCAGCAATATGTGCAAAGGAGGGTTTTCCTCATCACTGAAGGCCTCTTGACCAGGAATAACTGGATGATTTGGTCATTGAGGAGGCAATAAGGGCAGGAGTTACTAAGGTTAGATGGTTAACTACAAGAAGAGAACACCTAAGCAGCTGGGGAGGGTGAGCATCAGTACATCCAGCTAATGTGGTATGAGAACTTAGCATCACCAAGAAGCCTGGGAACATCCCTGAACTGCAGCCTGGACTGACTCTCTGTGGGTGTGTGACTGCAACCCAGGGAACCACATCCTGACTATGAAGTCTTCAAAACATTTCCCTTTGTTCCACAGCACACACTCTTAGCAGTTTAAACTCAGCTTCAGGTAGATATTTGCTTTGGATGAACTGATCCTGCCCAAATTTAGGGCAAAACCTGGGGGAAAGGTAGAGGATAAGAGGTAGAGCTAGAAACTATCTGCGTGAGTCTTGCAGTTGAATCCCTGTTATCTAACAAATGATTTGGTAACAGCAGCTATATATCAGAGGGATAACCATACCCGAGTCTAAACTGAACAGTTGTAATGGGTCTGACTGCTGGCCAAACTTGCCTCCTCTGAACTGTAAGAATTCCTCCCCGACAGCTCTCAGTATTGCACTGTTTATTTCACTATATTCTGTCAGCTGTTCTACATTATCCAAAATGCTTCTTCTGTTAACACTCAGCTGGACTCTGTCCTACATACTGTAAAATCTTATGGCTCATACCGCACTTCTGGCAACACTCAGTGCTACATATGCTTTTCTTGCAGCACAACTAGTACTTAACTTTTAGAGGCCTTTAAGGCCATCCAGTTTCAAGCTGAACTTCCACTGAAATCAATGGGATTTCAGTTCTGCTTCAACACTGACAGCATAGCGGGACCCCTGTCAGGTTTTGAGTTTCTGAAATCTTTTCCCATTAGTCCCCAGAGCTTCTAAGATTCTAAGAGCAGCCTCATGTTTGTGTATACACCAACCATCTTAGATTGTATGAGTGCTCTCCAAAGTTTATTCTTCAATTACACACTGAAATGAAGAGCAAGAAAAACACCATCTTTTAGAATTTTATATTATTGTTCTTTTTTTTTTTTTCCTTTAAAGCCATGTTATGTATTTCTGCACCAGTTCTGCAGCACATTGATCTCCTGGTTAAGGCAGGCCTCCAGTGATGGAGAGTTCAGGCCTGGTTCAGTGAAATATCAAAAAATGGGCTTAAGGATACTGTCTGAATTTTTCCAGTTAGCAGACTGAACTGCAAGTCTTCTGTTGTGTCACCCACTCTTACCAGTTATTTACAAGTACCATAAGAGTTGGCATTTGGATTATAAAATAGCGAAGGGAGCCTCGTGAAGGTTGAGGAAGGAGAGAGAAAGGCAAAGAGGCAGATATCAAAGAAGGGGTGGGTACTAAAAGACTGTCTCTAGGTGGATGAGTCAGTCTGAAGGTGGATAAAATGGTTTTAACATTGACTGAGATGGGTTGCCTTTTTCCTTTTTGTTTGCACCCAGGACACTTCACCACAGTGTCTGTGGGACACCAACCTGGCCAACTAGAGGCACAACCAGCTTTCAGGCACATCTATGATGCAGTTTAAATGTCACTAGTGCTGAGCTAGCTTTAAAGGACCTCATTTGGGCTTCAGGGGCAGACAAACTGTCTAGGAACTCACTTTAAACCTGACCTGTGTTGCCTTCCTAGGACTGTGTGATGATATTAAGCTGGTGTCTGGTTTAAAGGTATCTCCAGTATATGTAAACAAATGATAAAGATGTGCCTATGGACCACAGTGTGGTCAGAAGTGGCTTCCGTAATCCTCCTGTTTGCCTGAGGGACAATGTAAAAGAACTTGAGAAGAACATATAAAAGAACCTCTGTGGGTCCAAAGACACAAACACGCACACACAGAGGATACTGCTTATTTATATTTTGGGCTTCAAGGAAGATTTTAGGCTGCCCTTTAGGCAGGGGGGCTTTGAAGTACTGCTGCACAGGACCGGGAATCTTCTATGATACTAGTTGAAGAAAAGTAGCATGATATTATTTTCTTCCAGATACTTATATTTTGAGAAGTGCCATAGACTTTCCCTTCCGTGTCTGGGAACATGGCTCTGGTATCCAGTAGTCCATCAATATAATATAGGAAATATATATTTATTTTTTTAATTTATTTTTTTAATATTTATTATTTGGTTTATTAACTGCTAATTATGAAAATCAGCTTTCACCTGTGAAAGAACAGGACTTGATATTACCCCTAACTATTCCACAAAGAGAATTTCACAGTCCAGCAGGGACTAATTCTTTCTCTGTTCATTCACCTGCTCTAACCTGTGTTGTTCCTGCTACAAAGTATGCTTTGTCAAACAAACCAGAGTACAAGCCTTTTGATCCAGAAGTGACTGCAGTTCACCCCTATCAGGATCAAGCCTTCCAGCCTGTCTATTTCATAGCAGAAAATTTTGAAGATGCCAAGGTCAAGCTTCAGTAAGTAAAGTGATTGTGGGTATTTTCATTGAGGGGGTCGCACTGGCTTGAGTCTTAATTTCAAATACATGTACCGCTATTGCAATAACCATGCCAGGCTAACTCATTGCATCTGCTTAATGGCTTTTTTACAACAAAATTAAACATGAACTTGTTTATCTCAGAAAAGCTTCATAAAAATTCAGAATTATATCTTGTTATGCCCTGTCTCATGCTTAATCTTAACAATGCTTCATTTTAGCAACTTCTTAAGTAAAGTCTGTAACTAATAGTGAGAGTGCAGTCCCACCCTATGTGCTAGTCCATACAAAGAGGAGGCCATGAAGAACTGATTTACCCAAGGTCACACAGAAATTTTATAGCAGTCTCAGGAATTAACATGGATCAGCAGGGGGCTTAAAAACAAGATTGCTTTTCTCCTCCGATTATATCTGCACAAGAATGCAGAATCAGCATTCACAGGCAATATAATTTCTACACAGTAGCTGACTGCAATCCAAATGACAATATTTCAAATTAGCTCAAGGTGTTTCTAAACATATTTCTTTAACTGTATTATGTTATGCAGTAAGGATTTTTTTTCTTTTTCTTTTTTTTTTCTTTTTTTTCTTTTTTTTTTTTTAAAAAGTAAGCAGAGTTTAAATTCTGGCCTTCGTCTCCAACAGTTAGAACAACATGACCAATTCTGGCTGGAGGCTGATTGTAGAGCTACCGGGGAGCATGTAGGAGCTGAAATGAGGAATTTATTAGAAGAAAAGAACCTGAGCCAGACTTCTTCCCTACTGTCCCCACCTCTCCCCCAGAAGCACTGTCTGCTGGGGCTATAGCAATGGCTAATTAGGCTCCTCATCTTAAATCTGAATGTTCACGTTAAATTTTTAATATGTGTAAAAACGTAGGTGAGAACTTACTGGCAGAAGAGAGAGGACTTGCAGAGCATTTGACTCAGGCAAACCTGGAAAGAACATACGAGGACAAGGAATACACCATTCTCAGACTTGAAGCTTTTTAATACATTTTTTCAAGACAGTTGCACAGCCAAAGCTGCTCAAAATAACCAAAGGCACAAGAATCTGTCAGCACACAAAACATATGGCAACATCAGTACAGGGGGTTCCTACCAGCGTGTACTTAATGGAAATATTGTCAAAAATGGCAAGCAGTCATGTTTTTTTCTTTTAATAGAGAGAGAAAAATAGAGGATGCCTAGTATCAACAGGTTTTTAGAATTTTATGCAGAAAGAGCTACTCCAGGTTATTTCTTGGAAGTGAAGGCGGCAGACATGCTGTGCTCCTGCATTCCTCAGCTTGTGGTTGTAATAACTCTGAATTGTGTTAGTGTAGAACTGTGAGAGCACAGACGGGTCTAAGCCAGCCACACTGAAAAAAGGCACTGCAGATCTTCAGGGCTGCAAGTTGTTCTGCCATGGGGAGAATGTACTGCACCAGACAGCATTAAAGAGTATCAGTGAGGATGTGTCAGAGCAGCCTCTGCTCCCTGATAAGTCCATGACCACATAGCGAGAAATTAGGTCCTGTAGGTTTTACACTTAAGGAAGTGCCTTTTGAACTAGAAGCTCTGTCTTCTTCCCCCACAGAAGCTACACAATGAAGATCAAGAAGCCTTTTGCTCTGTGCTATGACCCCTTCACCAACAGCGTTGAAATTATGAACACACCACAGAAAGTCAAGAAGGCACTCAGATGAAAGAGGAACTAAAAAACCTCTGCTTGGCCCTTGAAAACGTCTCTTAAAACTACAGCAGTTCATCTCACCTGTCACTGAGATACTTGAAGGTGGTTTCAGCACTTGAAGTTAGTGATGAAGCTGTAGTTGTATGCAAAAATCTTTAATGTGCAAACCAGCTCAGTTTATCTAATCTTTTCACTGTAATTTATGATGCTGACTTAAACACATTAGTAAGTTCCTATTTAGTATGTTTCAACTACACGAAAGACCAAATTATTCCAATTTTTGGTAGGTGATATGAGCTACATCTGTTTGCAGTGTATTTATTTGTTATTGGACTTCATTTTTTTTATTCCCCCGTCACCTTTTCAAGTTATCTATCACAAAATAGCATAGTAACTTTCATCCACACAGTCTTTTATTTGCTGCCTTCATGACATGATCACAACCTCTTAGGCTGGCTAGCTGCCCACAGTTAGCAGCCCTTGCAGCTAGCTCATTGCTGCTAGCAATTATTATCAACTACTGTGTTCACAAACTATGAATGGTTCCCTGACAATGTGCAAATACAAGACTTTGTAAGAGGAACACTTTACTTCTGCTCACTATTTATTTTTTAAAACACTCATCTCATTCAGTAGCCTTCAAATATGACAAAAAGATTTCCTGTTGCATTTCAGATCACAGAATATTTGTACTTTGGCTAAAAGAAAAAGCAGAAAATAAAAGGCCCAAGATGCTCTGGCTCTGTCACATACAAGGGTGCTTAATTTGAATTCTGAGAAGATTTTTGTGTAAGGAAAGATTTGCAAAGAGGCCTTTAAGAGATAGGCTTCTGCTGGTTTTTCATGGAATTCAGATTCTCCAGGATACCTTTAAAAATCTTTGCTTCTTATTGATGTCATGATGATTGTAGTAATAACCAAAAGGTCAAATATATGGAACATCTAGTGGAAAACCTAAGATCAACCACTAGCAGCTGTATAGCCTTGCTATGGAACAAATATCTGATATGTGCTCCAATTCATCTTGTTTGCCTCTCCAGCCCCTCTCTGAGATGTTCCTGAAATTTATCTACAATCTATGTTTCCTAGAATCAATCTAATAAGTGCCTATTCCGTAGTTTCATGTTCTTCATGACCCCTTCCTTCCTCTACTATTCACAAATGGAAAGTTTAGGAAAAGAAGACGATGCTCAAGACAGGAAGGATTCCATTTCCTCTTAGCAGCAGCACAAAGAGATGGGGTTGATGCAGGCTACAGGTATGGCATAAGCAGGCAAAATGTGGATCTCATGGCTCAAGCTGGGTGATAGTGATCCACAAATGTGATTCATCCTGTGCAGCTTAGAAGCCCTACTCATTTATTCAAAAGTGTGTTTAGCATGTGGCAAACAGCTACCCTGTGCACTGCTACCCACCAGCTGCCAGTGTACAGGGTCTGAACTCTGAGGTAAATGTGAGGTGGTTTGGCTCCTGATGGAAAAGGAGTTATCATCCCTTCCTGAACTGGTCACTGTGGGATAGGAGCATGTACACAGACAGTCACAACAGAGCAATCCGCATGCTGTTACTTCATGCAGAGCTTATCTCACTGTAATTTGTCCACGTGCCAGACTCTAAAGAAACTGTCTTATTGAAAGTTAACGGAATGCTGTCTCTTAAACCTTCATGTCTACAAGCACTTCAGCAAATTTTCCCATGGGTAGTAATACTCAAGATCTGGGGAGCTGTTGCAAATGCTTGATTTTATTAAAGTGTGGTGATGCCTGAAAAATTTGGAAGTATCTTGACAAAAATGGTTATGAGACCCCCTTTCTCTCAACAGCAGGAGCATCCCAAGCTTTTTTTTTTTTTTCAAGTCCAGGATTCTTCTATTCTATTCCAGAAGAACACTTGCATATCATAAACCCTGTTTTGCTAGAAATTCAGCCAAGGACAGAGCTGAAGTGAGTTCCTTCCCTTCCAGTATATTTCTACTGTGATGGAGGATGATCTCTCAGCATGCTTTTATGGATTTAATTCTACTTATCCTGCTCATAAACACACACACACAAATACCCTTTCTCCTCAGAGCAATTTGTTTCCTTACATATTGTAATAATTTATCTGTCTGCTTCCTGCCAATTGGTGCATAGGCAAAAATGTTTGATAGCTCACAACAGATTGTTTTCAGAAGTATTATTTTCATCAATCAGTCCTTTTACAGTGAAAATTGAATCATGTGCTCCAGTTCTGTGTATTTTCTTTTTCTTTCTTTTTAAGTGGAAGATAATGCCAGAGCGGAAGAGCTATCAAAATATTTTCTATAGACGGATTCTGTAGGCCATAGGGTCTTTTTCATGTATTCCCTCTGAAATGGTTGAATGTGGAATTTAGACTTGAGTTTGGCTATTACTCAGAACAGACCTATATTTGGAAGAAATGAGAGACCTGATGGATTTGTTTTGCCCAAGGCCTCACACTTTCCTTGGAGGGACTCCAGGCCCGCCCACACACCCTTGTCTTTTCCAGTTCCTGTAGCAAGCAGAGAAAAAGAAGCCATTTGGAGCCAGATTCTCCCACCCTTACACATGCTGAGTAGTACCCAATCTCTCAAGCAATCCCAGTGACAGTACTGAGCCTGTCTAAGGTGCTGCACACAGACCACAAGAGCGGGATTATCAAAACCACTGTGGGTGTACTTGCAGTTTTTTATTGTCTTGGTGATAGTCAGCTGGCATACTCGACTAGGGGAGGCTCCTCCAGTGAAACTTAGTGGAGCTGCAAAAGTAATGGATTTGGCTACTTGAACTTTTAAGATGTGTAAATGTTTTTCCAAAGGAGGTAAATCTTTCCCTCCTTCCTCAGGCAGAACCTACCCCAGGATAGCCATGTTTGACACTCCCCTCTAAGAAGGTCCAAATTCTTTTCTTTTTATTCAATGTAGTGACAAAACAAAAGTCTTCAGGGTTACATCCTTATGAGTTACACTAGTCATTCTGCTCTTCCAATAGTCAGTCTTTCACTTCCTCACAGAAGCCAAGAAGTACCTCATACTCCTGTCAGTCTAAGGCAGCAGTGATGGGACAGGCAGCAATGGGGCCTCCTGATGAAAATAATGGCACAGAGGAAAAAGCACCAACCAGTAAAAATATGTCTTTTTGTCAGTTTGCATTTCAGCAGTTTTGTATTAATCTTACACAAGAAGGTTCCAAAGCCAAGTAAAACACATCTTGTGACTTGAAACTGAACTGATGAACTCCCCATGGGTCCTTTGCTTATCCTGATAAACTTATTTTTCCTAGATGGAGTGCATTTAGAACAAAATAGTGTATGTTATTAAATCTGTACTGTGTTGTTCTGTTATACATGGGAGAGTTAGTAAATTCAGTTTGTGGGTTTGGGTTTGTTTTGTTTTTTGGTTAACCAAGTCTGTGCTCTACCAATTTTGGTCCACCTTCAAGTCTCCAGCTGCTTCACTGCTTCCCTGCAGATTTGCTAGGGATGCCAAGGGTACCACTGTGTAAGGAGAATACACAGTTATGCAATTTGGGGAATTTGGCAGGACAGGAAGAGGAAATTTAGGCTGGCCTCCCACCCACTCCCATGAGAAACAGTGTTGTATTACAATGCAGAGCTGTCATCCTCAGAAAGACCTTCTCAATCACTTCCCTTTTGTTCCCTTAACATTTTGATCTTTGTACTACCTGGTGAATGTAAACCTTATTTAACCACTTCAAGAAAGGCTAGCAGGGGGAGAAAAAAAAAAAAAGAAAAAAGAGAAAGACCTTCCAAGAAGAAAAACTTCATTACCCTAAGTCTTCCTTATCTCTGATGATCTGTGAAGGAAGAAGAAAACAAATCAAAGCAAGCTTCCATGGAAATGATAGCATATTCCTGAAGAAACCTAAAACATTTAATTCTTCCATGTACAACCACACGCATGAAGATCTCCTTACACCCATCACTGAAATGTCATCATTTACCCAGTAAATCATGACCATCAATTAACCATGCATAGAAGTGTTACATGACTTCTTGAGTCAGGAAGTGAAGCTACCAGGAAAAACCCTCCAGTAGCTTTGCCTTAAACATATACTGCAAAAACATAAGGCTCTCTGGAGCCTGCTTCCATAGATATCCTACAGCATGGAGAAATTCCAGTTGGCATAGAAACAGAGGGGTATATACATACATTCCTGGTAATCTCACCCACCGCTAATCAGGAGTTTATACATGGGCTTTGAGATTCAGTTAGAAGACATTACTTTGCAGCATTCTTCAGCTGGCGCATGATCAGAGGTTGGCAGAAAGGGTTACTGGCTGTATCGTATTAAATATACATTAAGTTTGGGTAATGCTGGTGGCTGAGGCCCAAAGTGAAAGCAAATCTCTGGTACCTTCTCCCACCACAAAAATTCCTCAGGGGAAAGAAAGACAGACTAGAAAAAGAGTCTGACTGACAACTGGCAGAGCAAAGGGATGAGGAACCTAAAGCACCAGTGGATAGGCCTGAAACATGTTTGCTTTGCATATGCTGTTTCATTATACTTTAGAAACATTTCTGTCTGAAAGGGAGCTTTTTAGTGTAAAGGAGGAAATTCGGTACCTGTGAGAGTGTGGAGGAGTTTAGGTTAGTTAAGACTTTTTAATCATGCCTGAGGAGTGTTAGCCTTATCTAAGGCATTTACTTTCAACATGGGGTGCAAAGCTTGGAAAGTAGAAAAGGCGTCTTTGGAAAAGAGTTTTTTACATGGTGAGTGGAAAAGAACACACCAGAGAAGAGCAACAAGACTTGTGAAGGGTCTGGAACACATTTCTTGTGAGGAACCACCAGGGGAGCTGGGTTTATTTAGTCTGGAGAAGAGGTGGCTCGAGGGCACCTCATTGCTCTCTACAACTACCTGAAAGGAGGTTATAGCAAGATGGGGCCAGTCTCTTCTGCCGTGCCTGCAGTGAGGGGACAAGAGGAAATGGCCTTAAGCTGAGGCAGGGGAGATTCAGATTAGATATTAGAAAAAAAATTTTCACTGCTAGGGTAGTCAGACATCAGAACAGATTGCCCAAAGAGGTGGTGTTCAAGCAGCACCTGGATCTGGTGCTGGGTGATATGGTTTAGGAGTTACAGTGGTAATGCTGGGCGGGCCATTGGATTGAATGATCTTGAAGGTCTCTTCTAAACTTTACGATTTTATGATTCTATGAAAGCTGAAGCTGACCAGGCCTTGCTGCCTTGTGAGACGTCAGAGTCCTAAATTTTGAGAAGGCTGTCTTAGGAAGGAAAAGTGAACAGCTGGCCAAGCACTGCCCCTCAAAATGAAGACTGTAAAATTTTTATTCCTTGAACTGTGTGCTAGGTGCTGTCTTTTACCCCAACTACTTTGTCAAGAGTTTTGTTTTTAACTTTAATTTAAAATTTTATCTATTGATCCCTTCAATTTGTGTTTGCAAATGGGGAAAATTAAGCCACTGAACAGGAGAAAGTTCAATATTATTTTCCCAGGGGTTTGGGTGAAACTTGAGCAACACATGGACACTCTTAATTTTAAACCTGGCCCTTGCTGAAGGCAATTAAGACCTGGCAAAATGGTTACACTTGAGTAAAAGAGGTGACAGCTACCGTCTGATGTATCGAAACCAAACCTTTACTCCCATCCATAACCAGTGGTATTAATCTTCAAGGTACATCTTTCACAACATTAACTGTGATAGATTTAAACATAAACTACTGAATATAAAACATAGCACCTAACACCTGCCAGGTACAGTAACTAGAAGAATTCTCCAATTTGGAAGTTGAGTGGCTGCTTTATAAAAATTTTAGATACCATTTACAATGATGTGGCTTATTTCATCTATCACTGAAGATGTGGAGTTTGAGCATGGTGTGCAATAAAATAGAATACACTGTTGACTTTAGTGAAGCCAGTTTGACTTGATCCCACGGAATCAACAGCTAAATTTTTGTTAGCAGGCTAATAGATAAAATTTGGAAGCAACAAATAAAGGATCTATTTATAGTTATACCACTGTGCAGCGTTTAGTACTTTCCTCTTATATTTACTGACAGAGAAAAAATCACCAGCTGTCAGTATGATGAAATATTCCTTGAAGTGGTAGACTGGCACACTTTAAATACTCTGATATAAACAGACAATTACAATGAACTTGCAGAAGGAAAATATTTATTAATTTTTAATTATCAAATGTTGTCTTTCAATAACATCTCACAAGATGACACAGATGATCATCATTATGTTTTGTACAAGACTGTTAGAAACAGTCTCAGTAGAACCCATAAAAAGAGCCTGTTTTTAAGTATTTCCTGAATGAATCCCAAAACTGATGGGTTAGAAATGGAATGTGTGTTGGATGACGATATGAATTTTGTACAGTGTTTAAGTCTTGTACTTCAGACATTTCATTTGGTTCTGACTCTTGCATTAGTTCATATTTCTTGGTTTAAATCTGAGTAAACAAAATTATTTAACTTGATTCCTGCATCTCTAGTATCCTACAAAGGCAGGCTTCGCAACTGAATCTGAAGTTTTGCCCCTTTATGAAACATTGTGTTAGCTGCAGAGGTTGAGGAGGAAGGAGCTTTTGCAAATGAAAGTTGCTAACCAGTGTTACTTGTTATAACTTTCTTTCAATTACCGGTCTTTATCCCTGGGCAGAAAGCAAGTCAGAATTTACCAGAATGGACTTTCCATTACAAATCTATCATGTACATAACGCAGTTTGGGAATAATTCCACCCCATCACTATTTTGGTACTGGCTTTCTGATGATATTGCCTGTTTGGGTTGTGGGCAAGCCATTCAAGCACAATTTCTCTGTGTTTTGTAAGTACATCATTTGTTTCTGTATTGCTATATTACTTGATTAAATGGAGTTAAAGATAAATAGATAGATAGAGATAGACAGATAGACAGATAGATTAGATACATAGATAAAAAAATATTTTCATGGAGAAAAGTGACTTTCTATTACCTTGACATCTCTATTTGTCCAGGAACTAGACTGAAAACACGAAGCAAAGAAGCAATGATGTCATTATACATAGAACTACAGAACACATCACTCTTTACTATTTAAGTGGAAAAGATGGTCTGTACAAAGTCTTTCCTGATTAATTTCTAAAAATTGCTCCTCACATTCAAGCAGTTTACCAAAACCTTTAAGTGCTGACTAACAGCTGAAAACACTAAATTTATTACAGTGGACTGCAGGGCCCATATGCTTCCTACTGATGGCTTAGTTCTGTATTCTAAGCTGCTAAAATATGTAGTACAACGGAGTTTCAGAAGAGCTATCTTAGGCTGTGCTTCATGGTGTACTATGTCGCCTGAGAATTCAGGAAAGGAAGTTCAGGATTTTTGCTTTCTAATATATCAGTTTTGAGATTGTGGAATCCTGTTTATATTCGTGTGCAAGACAGAGCAAGATAAATTCTATTGTTTAGGAAACATGGAGCAATAGGAAATATTTTTTTACTTAAGGACCCTCGCTCAAAGAAGTGAGGAAGAATGTAATCCTGTAGTTGAGGGCACCACCAAAAAACACCAAGAACTGTTTTACTCAGAATTCCTCCTACAAAACCATCACAAAGTCTTCTGCTAGCAATTTCTCTCCAGAGAAACAGGTTCAGAATTTGTCACATTTCCAGACTTCCACCCTCAGTAAAGAAGTTATTTTCAGTATTACATGAAAAACATTCACGAGCAAGATCTTGTTAGATGAAATTAAGACTAAGTTCCATAGTACACAACATGTTACTCCACAACAGCTCTGCTATGTCACACTATTGGTCAGTGGAAGGGAAAAGCAAAGGGACAGTAGGTGAGAAAATATGGGAGAGTCCTGGATTCACGGCAGTCCTGTGTAGCAATTTTGCTGTGCTTGAGACAGAATAAGACGTGAGTGATCTGATCCTGAATTAAAGGATCGCTCTTACACAGAGCTGGAGTGGAAGAGCACCTGCAGTGCACTTACTGTTCCTCATGCCCTTGGTATATCCTGTGCTTATGCCACACAAAAAGATATGTATATATAGACTTTGGTCTTTTCCATGTCCTTGTAAGACAGAAGCTGGGGCTTGAGGGGAGCTGTGATGTTTCAATAAGTTTCTTTGGAAAACAGGAGAAGTAGGGCAGGGAAAAGTGCTGGAGAGCATGAGGACTCACGTCCCACAAAAACTGTGGGCTGAATGTTATTCTGAAAATGGAATCAAGAGATAGAAATGTTTCTCCTCTCTCTGCCAAAAAGGGAACAAGAAGTTGTATGTAGGAGCATTGGTCCTGTTAGAACTGTGTCTGGAATAATGAATATGTTCCTGTACAGAATCAGAGAGTTTGGAAGGGACCTCTGGAGATGGCGTAGTCCAACACCCTACTCAGAGCAGGGTTAACTAGAGCATGTTGCTCAGTATTGTGTCCAATCAGGCTTTGAATATCTCCAAGGACAGAGACTACACAACCTCTCAGGGCAGCCTGTTTTAGTGTTTGACTATTCACAGTATTAAAAAAAAACCAAACCCTTTTCACATTTAAACAGAATTTCATATATTTGATTTTGTGTCCATTTCCCAGGATACTGATGAGAAGAGTCTCTACCTTCTTTATTCTCCCCATCAGGTATTTATACACATTACTGAGATCCCACTGTCTTCACTGTCCCAGGCTGAATAGTTCCAGCTCTCTCAGTATCTTCCTGTATGTCACATACTCCAATCTATAAATAATCACATTCCTTCATTAGACTTGCCCCACTATGTCTGTCCTTGTCCTTGTGGCTGCAGCACTTCAGATGTGGGTTCACCAGTGATGAGAAGAAAGGAAGGATCACCTATCTCCATCTGCCTGCAACAGCCTTCCTAGTGCAGCCCAGGGTGCTGTTGGTCATCTTTGCTTCAAGGGCAGATTCCTGGCTTATAGTCAATTTTTTGTCCACCAGTTCTCCCTAGCCATCCGGCCTTTTCTGCCAAGCTGCTTCTCAGCTGGTGCATCACCCTACTCTGCATTGGTGCATGGGGCTAATCAACCTCAGGTGAAGGATTTTGCATTTCACTAAGATTCCGGTTGTTCCATTTCTCCAGCCAAAAAGTCAGTGAGTTCCTCAGTCTTTTTCATGATCCCATTCAGCAGCATGCCTACATTTCCCCCATTTTTTTGCTCTAGATACACTTGTAGAAGCCCTTCCTGTTTTCCTTTACATCCCTCACCAGATTCAACTCCAGCTGGACTTTGGTTTTCCTAACCTCATCCTGTAGGATATAATATGTCTATATTCCTTATGGGAGATCTGAAATTAAACTCATCTCTTGCATGTTTCTTTTTTTATGTTTCAGGTTTGTCTGGAGCTCCTGTTTCATCTATGCAGGCCTCCTGCCATCTTTCCTTGGCTTCCTGTCTGTCAGGATGGATCATTCTTGAGCTTGGAAGAGACAATCCTGGTAAAAAGGCTCAAACTGTCTTATGAAAATGTAGAGGATGGGGGAGGTGAGACAGAAGGAAAGCAGAAAGAATGCTGCTGCCTACCACTAAGGCAATCTGTAGTCATGTTAGAGACCCAAGTTCATGTGCTTACTCCAGCAGACATGTAACTTACCACATGAAGAGAACTACTCTAATAGAAGAGCAACTGAGAAAGGCTTGTTCTGTAATGCCAAATTAATTGGGCTTTTTGGACGTGTTCTCTGGATGTAAAAACCTTGAGTAAGATTTTGCATCACATCAGACCACAGAGAGAATTTGGTATTAGTGCAAATCTGGATCTCTAGCCTGTTGACTAACAGGAAACTCAGTCCCCCAGAAGCTTTTACCTTCAGCCAATCATAGAGTGATAGAATCATTAAGGTTGGAAAAGACATCCAAGATCATTAAGTCCAACCTTTGACCAAAGGCCACCATATCAACTGAAGAGTAGGACTAAGTGTCAGGTCCAGTCGTTTCTTGAACAACTCCAGGGAAGTCTTTGGCTTGTAACAGAGATGTCAGAGCAACACTTGTTTTCCAAATTCTTCTGTATTCCTGTGTGAGGAGGCACATCAGACAGTACTTGTAATTGTGCAGAGTTTCAGACATGCAGGGGGATTCCTTCAGTTTTAGGGAAAAGGAAGACAATGTTTTGAATACAGCTTTTTCTCTTGAAATCTGTTAAGTGCGGTGGGGCACTGAATCCTGATGGGATGAAGAGGTTGCCAATAATATTCTTAATAATAATATACTCAATAACTGAAGTTTTAGGTGGTTCTCTCATTTCTATTCTTCCCCGAAGCACAGCACTGAAATGCAAGAGAGCTGCTGTAATCCTGGCATGTGGAGAGAAGACCAGAGAGGTGTTGGGACTCCAAGGTAATACACTGCCACAGGACTTGTCTGATGAGTTAGCAGGTGGAAGACACTCAAGGAACTTGTAAGTAGCTCTGAGGTTTGCGGTTAGGAGCAGGCAGATCAGAAGAGTTTATTATATAAAGACATTGGTACTCTAGTATGATAGGAACATGATTTCATCCTACTTGCTTCTTTTTATATCCTAGAGGAGAACCAGACTGTCACATCCCTTTGAAGGGTACCCTTCACCTGCTATCACGCTTCAGAGCTCCAGCAGATTTCCACAATCTGTTTGACTTCTGCTGGCTGCCCAGATCCCCAACTCAGTCTGGAGGATTCAGACTCTACTGTCCTTATCAAGTGGACTGCCCAGTCACCTTCTCAGCCAGTGCCGTGTTTATTCCACGCGGACCCTGTCCCTGAGTGTCGAAGAGCTCAGCGCTATTTACCTTTTGCCCACAAGGTGGTAGCGCAGCATCAGCATTAATGTAAACATGGTGCTTGGCTGAGATCCTGCCCTGTAACCTGATAGACTCTTGCTGCTGGACAAATACTGACAATTTTCTTCCTTTTCATTAACTTTCTAATTAAAGAACAACATGATATATTAGGCCAAAGGCATATACACCGGGAGAGTAAATATTTGTGAAAAGAAAGAAGAGATACAGATTCCATGCCCCAAAGGACTATGTGGAAAGAATGAGCGATAGGGATAAAATCATGTAATGCCACTTTGAAATTTTTAAACCTGTTTCCAGAACTGGGGAGGCCAGATATTATCAAATACTGCTCAAGAGAGATGAACCACTCTGGGCTGCAGTGGTCCCTATCATCACACTCAAGTGACCCTCTGGCTGCAGAGTGTAGCATGGTAGAACTTGTCCTTTCAAAGCCCACCAGAACTCATATTTAGCAGCTTGTAGGACAATACGTTAGTCATCTCTTTAGTGAAATATGGGAGGTCTTTTCTGAAGCTGATTTAGGTGACACTTTTGCCCTTGGCACTACTACTACTGCTTGTGTCAGGCAGTCCTATCTAAAATCTTCTCCCACTTTCCACCACTCATTGCTACTCACCATACCTGGCAGCATGACTATGACAGATTGGGAAACTACTTTCCATTATTATTCTCTCCCTTACATACTGCTTTTCCTCAAACGGATTTCAGAGGTCTAGTTCAAAACACAGACTCATGAACAGTTGTGCTGTCATCATCAAGAAGGCATTGTGCTTGTAGCAGAGGGTTAGGAGTGAGAAGGAACACATTAAATGAGAGTTAAGCCCATGGATCCATTTTATCATGGACCTGTGCTTAGTTTCCCATGGAGAATGAGCTCTCCTGCCAGGATTAGTGTCTTATCTTTCAGTCTGTTGTACCAAATGAGGTAAAATTTCCTTTAAAAAATGTAATTCACCTTAATGTTATGGAGATAACTACTTAGAAAGTTACTTAATAACAAAATATCTCTTAATTTTCATACCATTATTAAAATACAGACAAGCTTATGAACACCTCATGTGGATTCACACATGCTCAAATCCTTTTCATAGTATTAGGCCACAAAATAAAAGTCAGTACTAAGAGTTATTTTTGGTAGTCAGTCTTTTGTTCAATAGAAAATCAGAGCATACATTTAAACCCTTTCAGCTGGCATCCTACCCCTAGTGAATTGTGCTCAGTCCTGGGATATGTAACCTAATCAGGTAGTGACTTTTGCTGGAGAGGAAGAGGTAGGAAAAGAGCTTTATCTCCTAATTAGTGTAGTCTCGATCCTCATATCACATAATAGTTAGAGCTGATTAATTGGGGTACTCTCTAGATGGCCTAAATTGATATTTCTTTCAGCAGGTTACCAAACTAAATGGCTCTAGTCTCAAAGCCAGGCTGTTAGGCTTCTTACACAGGGCTGGAAGGACATAGTGTGTTAGTGTCAAAGAGATGAAAGAAGGTTTTCAACCTAGTTGGTACCAGAACCTAGTACTGGAACAAAATTCCCTTGTTTGAGTTTATTTACCAGTAATTCTAGGTGGTCTCCCATCAAAGTGCTGGAAAGTCCTCCTTAAAGTCATAGTGACAGCCCACAATCCTTACAACCAAGACAAAATGTTGCACAAACTATGCAGGCTCCTAGTTCCCAAGAGCCTTACTACATACCATGGGTCTAACTACAATTCTTCATCTGTTACTGTAACTGTAGTAGGAGGCCTTTATTTATGTCAGAGTACCCTTATAGTGTGCTGATAGAGTATTATGAAGTATTCCAGGGAATGGACATAGCTGTGTCCAAGAAATGGAACTGCTGTTCCAGTCTGGTGAAACTATCCAGTTGAGTGAAAATACTTGTACTGATAAAAACAGTTTTGTCAGTATGCTCATGCCACTGTTGGAGATGTCACACTCTTGAAAGATAGAGCCTGGCAGGAATTTGGAGCGTAGATGGGGCCTAGATCAAATGAACAATTTGGAGTTAGAATCATATAGCAATGATCATTTCAAAATGCTTTTATTTACAAAAATCCTCAACTGAAATAAAGTCTCTTAACAGGAGGTCTTGATTACTTTTCCATTTCCAAACCACACATCATAATGGGGATGGAATGTGGTTACCATAAATTGTTGGTTTACAAATCATCACTGACTTGTTAGCAACGGCTAGGATGTTAGAGTTAGAGCAACAGTTTGGATGTGATAAAATAGCAAGAGCCCATTTTTCATGGCGTCGTTGGAATGAATATAAATGAATTCTTCCCAGAGATTCATTGTGGTGGTTGTGGTAAATAACAAACTGCATATTTCCTGCTGATGTTGAAATCAATGGGAGTTTTATTATTGGCATCAGGAGAGGCAGGATTTGACCTTAATAGAAAAGAGAAGAGGAAAAGAGAGAAAGATGAGGAAAAGAGAATAATGAGATTGAGAGTTCTAAAATGACTAGAGATATAGTTGCCTGGGTGGAGGTACTTCAAAAGGAGTCTGAAAAGCAGAAAACTGGGGCCCCTTTTCATTTGGATTGTCTTCCAAATTTTCCTTTGAATTCTCGGTTTGTGAACATTGAAACTGAGAAATAACCAATACTAGTCACTGCTGAAAATGCAGATTTTCAAATTTTCCTTTTTCTTGGAAATGCTTCTTTCTCTCTAATGGCACTGAAGGGTTCTCTTTTTGGGTTTTGGATGAAGCTTATAAAAATCAGCAAAGGCATTCTTTCAGAGAAGCCAGCACAAACTTTCTTCCATACTTATATTTGTGTCATGACATAGATCACTATCAGACATTTAACCTCGCTCAAGCAAAATCCACATCTGTTAATAGACAGAATTAGCAACCTTGCCTCTGTCATACATGTTAATCTTTACAAGAGAAGTTCTACATTAAAAACAGGGAAACTAAGATCTAGCCCAAAAGAACTTACTACTCCTGCTTAACTGAAAGATTAAACTACTCAATTTATGTATTTCTCCTCAAGTACTTTAATAAAATAGACTAAAGCAAACAAAATAACAATCTTTGCATTCTTATCACATGGAACAACACATCACAAGCTTAGTTCCTTTATCATACGTATTTAAAGCACTCACCAAGGTCACAATTCCTAAATATAGTTTAAATATTTTAAAGATCAAAACCTGGTCCTCCAAAATTAATAGTAAAATTTTCAATGACTTCACAGAGACTAGAATAGATAATTAGCTGAGTAAATCAGTGGTGCTAGGCTGATATGCATTAGTTAAACATTTAGTATTTGCCCACTTAGATTTGAACAAAACAAACATATAAGCATCATTCCCAAAGTTCAGATGCCCTTAAAAATAACTAGTGGGGGTTGTCACTAAATATACAAAGAGCAAATCCAAACAATAACTTTTCTGCCCAAAAGAAGTATTTGTCCGTTTGATTGATGTTCGGTACCCCCAAACCACATCCTGGAATACAAGTCTATATCCAAGGACTCTGATCCTTCAAGTTCACAAAACTACCTGTCATGCAACAATGCAAAGCAGGATCAATTTAACCTTTGCTAACAAAAGACTAAAATCGCTGTATACATTAAATGGACTGTAAAACATGGAGAGAGAGAAACCAAGTCCAAAATCAACACAATTTTTTAAGATAAAGCATTAATGGAGTTCATTATTTCCTATCTGACAGTATTTTTTTGTTATCTATGCAAAAGTCTCACTAGTTGCAAGACAGTCCTTTAAGCAGCATACGCTGTGCCATTCATATGAGGAAGGTTTGTAAAAGAAAGTTGTGTCTAATAAATGTCATTTTTCCTTAACAGACTCAGACATCGTTGAACTCTAACATGTAAGAGCAGATGATCCAACTGAGATTATCACAGGAAATCCAAAAGGAATTTAATCCAATTCTTTGAACTTTCAATAAGATTACTTAACTGTGAAATACACAAGGAACTATGTTGACTATTGTCATATTTGGCTAGAGACCCCTCATTTTACCAGAGCATTCTCTAGAAAATGATCCTTTATCCCCAAAGTGTTTCTGATGTTGCTTGAAACAGGCAGCAAAGACAGTTGAGAATGATTTTGAAGGAAGTGCTCTTCTTAAATGAAATGTTATGGTCTAGAAAATCCTAACCTGTCAAAAAATTTCCCCTCCCCAGATAAAAGCTTGTTAGGGCTTTTCAAAAGATGCACTGAAATTTATTAGCTCCATTTTTCTTTTGCCTGGACAACTTATCCCAAATCTAATCACTGGAGTACACAAGGTCCCTATTGAAGAGGTAGCCACTGCCCATTTCACTCATGTGATAAATTTGTTTTTCAGTCCCCCAGAGTGGAACAGAGGTCTTGGGATAAAAATAGCCAAATACATGCATTTCACAACAAAACAACTTTACTTCATCAGTACACTGCTCTACAGAGGATTTCAGAAAGAAGCACTTCAGTTTCACTACTTTCCCCTGAGAAGTAGGATGTTCAAAAGAGAAGCATTCGAAGTGGTATCTTGGAGGTGTGTGGTCTCCCTTTTTTGGAAATGGATTTGATTGCACTAGTTTGAATTAATTACTGTGACTATTTAAACTCTGAATAAGTCTGGACTATGGTTTTACTAGGTGGTACAACCTCCCAGACTCATAATGAATAAAGGTACTGCTATTAGAAGAATTTCAAAATGTTTCAACATTTCTCTACGTGGCAGACAGAATGGTTTTGCAATATAAACTTATCTAACCTAAGCTGCCATGCTTGCACACCGGTAGCTGACTCACAGCGCCAGCAAGGAGCTTAGTAAGGGCTAATTTGCCCATCTTGGGAGAGTTTTGCAGCCTCTGCTGAATTTCCTACTCCCATGACCAGACTTGCCCTGCTGGCAATCATCTGCAGCTAGAGGCCAAGTCTGCCACCTCCACGTTTCAGTGGAATCACAGCTCACTCAAAACTCACTCTTATGATGTCCTAGTACATGCCATAGTAATACCCTAATAAAGTACTTGCCTGACCTACATCAGTTTTGATTAAGAGCAGAACAACCCAAAAACCAGACTTGAGACTCCAGAAATCATGAACCAGAATATTTAGAGGTTGTGCAGACCTTCCATGGCAGACCAAGTTGTCTTTAAGTGTACTAAAATTCAGGCATAACAAAGTAATTTTCTCTATCATGGTGTTTACATCCAGTCTGTCCTAATTCTCTACTTTTCATATGTTTATTTACTAGTAACAGAGTAGTTCAAGTAATGCCATTATTTCAGAATTACCCTTTTATCCATACGCACTTTCAAATCCCCTTTTTCCTTGGACTCAATTCTAGGTTAGAGAACTTTCATATTTCAGCATTCTGGGGCTTAAGAGAAATGTCTAAGTGCTTCCCTAAAAGCCACAGTTAATGCAGAGAGCTACTCACAATCAAGCAGTAGACTGGGAAGAGGGTTCATTGAGACCTCACGTTTGGGATATGCCCAGAGAGGCACTGAGGGGTCTTCTTAGCCAGCACAATCCTAAGGATGCCCAAGAAGCTGACAGACTCTGTAGAAACTCCTGTGGAGATCAGAAGATGCTTCAAACTGAGTGCTTCTTACATCCTGCTTGATGGATATAATAGCAAATGTTCAGGCATCTGGTAGCCTTTGGCTATGTGCTTCCAAAAGAGTGTGTAGTACTGCATACTGGTTAAAGAGCACAAAGGCTGCTGGGTCTGTGGTTTATAAACAATGCACAAGCCAGAATGTGGTATTTAGTAAACTGATGTGTTTCTAATGTATGTAGACGTTGTTACTGATATTTAAATTATAAACCCATCACAAGCACAGCCTTCCAAGCTAAGTCCAAAACACCTATCCTTGCCAGGGACAACAAAGTAACCCAAATTTGGAGTTTCTCGGTCAAGATAGTTTTGAGTCATGACATTTCTTTAAAATAAATATCAGGAAATTGTCCAAAAAGTGAGATCATCCCAGTTTTTAAAATGTCTTTCTATCTCCCAAATATTTTGCCTAGTATCAGTCACATTTTCCTGGAATATTGTAGTCTGACATAGAAGTTTGCCTGTGCAATTTCAGGTGGATTAATTTCAGCTTGAAAAAGTCAGGGTGGAGTTCAAAATCAGCCTGATAATGGAAGACCTTGCATCAAACTGAATTATGGAAGAAAAACCATCTCCATTTTGTGTTTTCTCTCAGCCAGCCCACAATAACTGTGCCTCTGTGACTGAACATCTGAGCCAAAAAACCAGAAAGACAAAAGCTAAAGACAAACCAAAAGACAAGAAGCAGAGACAGCAAAGAAGACAGAGAAAGAAAAAAAACTACCTCGCATACAAACCTTGCCTGAAAGCTCAAAGATAAGAACAACAGCCTCTGTAAAAGTCAGTGTCAACATTAGGAGACGACAGAAGCAGCAGAGATGGCAAAGCACCTAACCTGACCTATGGTCAAGAAAAGCTAATGAAAAAAAGATGCAAAATATATGGGAAGCTTGTCATTTAAAAGGAAAAAGTAATTTTTAACACTGACAGTATGCAAACCAATAAAATACTCAGATGTTGGACCAGGTCCATATCAAAGTAACTCAGCCTATAATTACATGAGAATGAAAAAATGTCAAAACAATAATAAAGATACTGTGGAGTGCTTTGTCTTTTGTGAAGCAAGCCCATTCATACCACCAAATAAGGGAAAAAAAAGTTAAATAGGAGTTCGGCATGATGATTACAAAAAGGGAACCATAATGGATGGGAATGGGCAGAAGCAGGAAGGAGATAAGAAAAAAGGCCAAAATTAACAGCAGCAATAAGTGAAAAAAGTGAGGGAGCTCTGTACTAGACACACATCTGAGAAAAAAACTAACAGATAGTCACATTTTGAAGAAATCCCCATATCTATGTTTGCAGAGAAAGATAGTATCTCCCAGCAGTCCCACTAATACCATCAGAAAAAAAAAAAGCCTTCAGAAATATGGACCAACCTTCAGATATGACATGGAAAAAAAGATTTTAGATGCCCCAAAGTTTGTTTGAATTTCCAACGACATCAATTGGAGTAACAAACATTCCACCACTTCCAACAAAATTGATTTTGCCTGTATACTTAGTCCGTCATAGCCATATCAATACTGCCATCTAGGAATTCCCATAACAAAGGGTCAGATATAAACTGATCCAGCTACACTGAGTAAATGCACATCTATTTTAATCAGTTGATAATTCACTTCAGGATCTAGCTGGCAGCATGCTTAGCAGCATGCTTGGTGGGGAATGCTCCAAAATATGCTCATCATGTATCTTGTAGCGCTCCTATTAAAGAGAATAGAAGCTTTAAGCTGTCACTTTGGTGGAAGCAGGATGAGGCCAGCAACACGTGCATTGCAAAATCTGACCTATTTAAAAGAAAAAAACTGCAAGATATATCCCATAATTTAGAAATCAGACAATAAAGTGCATGAATTAACTACTTTTTTGTGTATTTATCATAGAATATTTCTCACATTTCTTCATTATGCTTTGAATTGTATATCAAATGCAAAGAAATGAAGAACAGGAAAGTAAATTTATCACTAACTCTTCTACCCAATGGCAAATGGAAGGATCAAAACTCCAACCAGGTAAAACCTCCTATGTTTTCAGATTACACATTTATACTAAAGGTGCAGCAACCTTCTGTCCCCCAGAAGCCAGTTCTTTTTCTTCTTGCAAACACCTCATTTAATCTTGGAACATAAATAATAATCCTGACCTTCCTGCATTTTATCCTAGATCTACTAATGCCATCAATGGGAGTTTTGAAAGTGCAAGGAATAGGCACTGGGTTAGAGCTTTAGGCTATAAGACCCAAGTCCAAGTCTATGCCTTTTTCTATGTCTGAAAAGTGCCCACAGTTTTATGGGTAAGATATAAAAACAATTGAAGTAATTGTGGTGGTCTTACATTGTTTAGATTGTTTTCCTTCCGCTCCCCAACCTCGTAATATGAGCAGAGCTATTACAATGATCTATTATAGCTGGGGCCAGACTCGCTATAGAAAACTTCATACAAACTGAGAACGAAAATGTAGTCACAGTTCCAAACAGCTTAGGGATGAGATGCATTCTTTGTCTATCCTGTATCCTATGTATGCATCCAAATTTTTCTAGTATCCATGTATCTACATGGACCACTTAACTCCCTCTTGAACTCTCCTTAGTGCTTTAAATTGCTTGTCAGCCACATATGAAAATATCTACCTCATCTAAAATTTACATTCCAGAGTTTTCTATCACTGATTTCTCTCAGCAGTAAGGTTTCTTCTGATCTCAGTGCCACTGGAATGGTGAGACTGAGCTGCCCCTGTCTTTTGCACAGAGTTGTGTTTGGAGCAGAAATGTAATGAGCCCTGGGTTAGAATTTCAGCAGTCCCTTATTTAGGGCATCAGCATGGGGGAGGGTTAACTAAGATAACAAGGTAATATGCTTGCTGCTGCTGGCAAGAGGACAGATGTCAACATTGCCTCTCCTTTTCACGGAAACATACCTGGCTTTATGAAGAATAGGTTAGCAAATATTTTAATACAAATAGCAACCTCAGCAGAGCTGCCAAAGCAGGCTCCAAAGAGACTGACTTGTTTACAGTCTGGACCAGTGCCTTAAAACCTGACGTGCTTATTCAACAGAAAATTAACCCCAAAACGTGTATCATCATTACTGCAGGGAGAAGCTCCAGAAAGATAATATCCTAACTCTCTCCAGCTGAACACAGGACATTGTCCACATTTTATCACATCAAGTGCCCTTCAGAATAAACAAGCAAATAAAGAAGTGAGGTATATCACATGTGATAGCTTGGGTCACTGGGACTGCATAGATGTTTGGATCTGGCCCAACCTCCTGCCTTCACTTGAATTACTACTGGAATCTAACTTCTTGCATTGTTTTAAGAGACTAAATTGTTCTCTCTATGTACTTTGGTCATCCCAACTCAGATGTTATCTTTTTCTTTCCCACTCTAGTTTTTGGCTACAAAAAATATACACGGAGAAGAGTTCTGAGAAGAGCCTTTTTTCCCAGCTGCAGAGTGTGTGTGTCTGTGTCTATGGTACCGCTCTCCCCCAAATGCCTTTGACAAAAATTGCCATTTATGAGGTCATTTGTTTAAAGAGGTTACTAGTGATCCTCATGAAAATGAATACTGCTATAGATTTGACCTTGGAAACAACACTGGTAATATCAAACTGATGTAGGTAAAAGGGGATAGAAGAAATTGTTTCCAAAGGTACTGTAAACATGTAGTGACAAATGAAACCTTCATAGGGAATGGTCACTGATCCGGAAAAGTCACTCTGCAAAGGTGTCATAATCTTTAGCTATCAAATTTCTTGGAAGATGGAAAGAAAGTCTGGTCCTGGAAATATTATGCAAAGGCCTGTAATACTCGATTTACCAATAAAGATCTCAGTCAACATTCATTGCATAAGTCAGCTGATTCTAAGCAATCCCATGGGGGAACAAGAGAGACAGCTGAGGTGGGACAGGTATGAGCCAGGGCTTTCCTAAGTGACCTGGTGCCAGAGCTCTGTGTGAGACCATGCATTGCCCAGCACTCTCTGTGGAGGCAGTGGCAGGCACTAGTGTGGCAGCTTCTAGTTTGAAAAACATGCCATTTCATGGCATGTCAAACTCTGCTTCTTTGGGAGAAACTTATCTCAGACTTCTATATAACCTGGCAACTAAAGTAACTGGACTTGGATTTCATGCAAATTTTCATGGGTCATGAAACTTTTACCGAAACTAGAAAAAAAAAGGATTTTTTTCTATCCCAGACTATTGCCATTGGGATCCAAGCTGAAATAATTAATGAGATGTTAATATTAAGAGACTGCACTTGTGATCTAGAAGAAAGGGTGAACAGAGAGAGTTATTGTTTGGGGTGGCCAAAGGTGATATTTATTTATGATGGCCACTCTTCATGACCAGCATGGAGATACAGGACTTACTTCTTTGTTCAACTAGTCTATCAGCAAACTTGTAGTTGGACACACAGGCTTCCTGAGACTGCAGCAATATGTCATTTCTTGTATGGATGGAATAACAGTCCCTGTCAAAGTGGTGGACTGTTGTTAAGAATGCGAAACTGAAGCAGCCGGCAGTATAAGGTCAGAGGAAGTTTTGGGAATTAAGCACATAATCCAGCTGGGGTCTGGTGAAAACTGAAGGCACATACTCACTTCTACTGAAAATACCTGACAGCATCTCCTTTATATTGGAAGTGTAGTAGAATGCAATGAAAATTAAAAGGTTTCTCACAATATCCTATAAAACTTTTGAAAAAATTGTATCCCTCTTGTAGAATTCTGTAACTGTTTAAAAACAAAACCAGAAAAAAACAACACTGCTTCCTCTTATGTCTGTATTTTTAGAGTACTATCCACAGAAACTTATTAGAGCCAACCCTACTAAATTCCTTACAACTGTCCCACAAGGGTGGTTCTCAAAGTGAAAAGGAGAAAAATGCTGGCAGTTTATGTAATGTCTTTTTCACTTATACAATCTGAGAAGATATCTAAGAATTTTAATGGTATACAAGTCTCTGGTGACAATAATCAAGCTGGACAGCCTTCTTTACAAGCTCAGCCTTCTTTATCTGCGTGTCCTCTTGTACACCCTTGTCCCATCTCTCTCTCTGCTCCTGAAAAGGCAAAGAAAAAAATACATTCTCTTAAAAAACTACAAACTGAACTAGCATGCAATATGTGGATGAGTGAAAAAAAAAAAAACTTATACATTTTACAAGAGCTGCTTCTGGCTCTGTTTCGCTTGAAACAAATATTTGCCTACTGAAAAGTCTGGTTGGGTTCAAGTGGCATACTAAATTGTTCCCTAAATAATCCTTACTCTGTTCCCTGCCTTTCCTATAAGTAGCCCAGTTTCTCTAATCTTTTCTATCAAAACTCAGAAAGAGGCAGAGTCCCCTCCTTTCTCCCTTCAAGGAACTCTGCACCTTGAAACACCTAACTTGTACCCTTCTTGCCATTTAGTGCATTAACAACTCTTGTCCTGTGCTATTTTTCCTCCTCACGTCTGTACAAAATGTTAAGCATCCTTGTGACCTTTAAACATCCTGCACAGCTCTCCATCTCCTCTTTACGTGATCCAGACTCATCTCCACCTCCTGTTAGAAAATCCTGTGCATGCACCTGGCTTGATTACATCAGCATATATGCACACAGCTGAGCTAACACATTTCAATGAATCTACTGCAGAAGCAAACGGAAATGAATACCTCTCCTTCTGTCTGCAAGCCAACAGTTGCTCTACCATGGTATTAGTTTGGCATAAAATGACAGCTATCAGTAAATCTGTATCACTGATACCTGAAGGTCATGATGTGGAGCTAGAAAAGAACAATACGGAAAAGATTCTGATGGTGACCACTAAAAACTGAAGCTATTTCAATTCCTTGTGCTTGAAATATTATCTCCTATTGGTATTAATTCTTTTTCTCCTTTTCCGTTAGATGAAGAAGCTACCTATTCCAGGAGTAATGTGTGAGTAAAGCAAGAATTGTACAAGAGATCCAAGACACGTCTCCCTCACTATAAGCTACTACACAATTTACCTTGTATGCAGACAGCCCAGCAGTTGTATTTCTCAAGATCACTGCTAGAGATATGGTATCTTTTAGTGTTATTTTACTGTACATAAGTGGGTGATGCCTCTTTCTTTAACCTGGAAAACGAGCATGCAGGAAATATCAGGAAGAGTCACAAGGGCCACATAAATGTACATGCACAGCAATAGATTTGATCTGTAATCCAGAGTTTGACTGTGCATACACAGTCCTTTTCGCTTCAAGGGTAGAGGGCTAATGGATTGGAGGGTTCTGTAAATAACTTCTGACTTCTGTTGAGCAGGATGGACCAGTGAACAGAAGCGTGGGTTCATCACAGGCACCAGTTAGCTGAAGGAGAGGAGCAGTATAGGAAAACAAGTGTTACTAGGAATAAAACGTCTGCTGCAGATTCTTGTTCTGAACTTGACACCAGAGTACCAGGAAAGTCTCTGTGGGAGAGTTTGGAAGACTTCAATTCATGTCTGGTGGAGCAAACAGCAGTTGTAAAATCTCAAGAGATGAGGGCCACCCAGAGTGTGTCAGTTTATCAACTGGACAGCTGCGGTGTGTCTACAAATGCCAAACCATAAGCATATTGGCAGGGGAAGCAGGAATTGTGGCCAGCACACAGAGAAGTGGCTCCTGAGTTTCTGAATTGCCTGCCTCTCAGAGTACACTTACAGCCCAGGCCAGCCTGCCAGCTCCAGCAAGACTACTGTGCAGCAGCCCAGCGACAAAAACACGCCTCACACCTGGCTTCACAGCCTTCGGGAAGGTCTCTGCATTATAGAGGATGGCAATTTGGGAATATTGTAGCACTCAGCTCAAGTGCCTGCCTTGGGTAGGGTAGTGAGATAATGGCAGTGTAACTGGAAAGACCTTATAGTCTTGTCGCACTTCAGCTAGAGAAACAGCCCTTTGGGAGCTACAAACAGCATAATACAGGTAAAGAAACCACTGAGAGACTTGATAAAATGCTCTAGGATCACAAGACTGTGAGCATAGCAGTAAAGCTACTTTTATGCACCACAGTGGTCTTACCACAAAATAGAGTCCCATGTCTCAAATGCAAAAGAATCAGTTGTTGCTGATGGTTGAATTTTTTCCCACAGGAAAAAAAAAATTGGAAATCAAAACAAATTACTCAGGAGAGGAAGGCAAAGAATTATGCCTCGAAGAACAACTTGGGCTACAGTGACAAGATAACCAATGTCAACAACAAATGCTCAAGGAAAAGGAACATGAAGTAGATTAAATATTGAATGAAGTGTTATACAAAATATACATGATATTTTATATCAGTCTTAGGTGTCCTTCAGATACTTTATAAGCTGTAATATTTATGATTATTGGTGTTTATAGCAGGAGCAGTAGCAGCATTAATATATCAATAGGCTCTGAAGAGATAAACTCTATTCCTAATGAATTCCTAATGGAGTTCTAGTGAATCCTAATGGATTCCACCTAATCCATTCTGAAAACATTAACTAGGGCTTATTTTGTCAGGAGTTTAAGCTCCTAACACTGGAAGCAGAGGCAGAGGATTATCCAGGCTTCTTAAAATCCTCTAACTGCTGAAGGGTTAGGCAAAGGCAAGGGAAAGTAGATGCTGTTGTTCCCAATTCTCTGCTATCCTCAGGCCTGGCATAGTGGGCTGTTAGATATTCTGGCCTGAAGTTTCCTCTTGTTTTCCTACACTTTAATTGGAGAAGAATGCAAACCAGCAGACTGTGATACACTCTGGAAATGCCTGCAGATGTTCCGAGTTTAAGGAAGAGAGGAGAGCGTCTTGAGAGACTAACAAAAGATCCAGTCTGTCTCTCCACCGACTTTGCTTTCCTTGTGAAGAACCAGTGTCTCCAGAATCCTTGCAAGTAACATGGACACTTCTTCCCGGCAAATATAGGGAAACTGTCTCAGGACATTATATCAACCCAAGGAGTCAGGGACTGGTGGTAATGTTTCAAAGGACATATAGATAAAAGTTTGCAGCAGTTACTCAAATGAACCAGACTCCAGCTTATGGTGACTATCATGACTGCAGAACAGAGAACAACATAGACTGATATGAATTTGTTTCCCAGATATGAGATGAAACAACACATGGTTGGGTTAGACTAGATGACCATTAAAAGTCCCTTCCAATCCAAATCTCTGCTGTTGCATAAGCATTCTGGAGCTATAAACTTGAGAGGTGGGCACAAGGGCCCATTAGGAAGCAGATGGTCATTTGGGATAGCAGGTGACATCAGGGTGTGTGCTAGTGAGAGAATGAGGAGCTGTTGTTCCGCTTTTCTGTTCCTCTATGTCTGTGAGTTTTTGTGGGCATTCCTCAAGAAGATCACTGATGCCTGGCCCAGACAGCTCCTTCAGGTTGATATGGGGGAAGGCAGGCAGGGGCTGAGCAGGCTTCAGCTGTGACCGTGTGCACAGTTGCCAAGTGGCACTGCTAAGGAAAATGTCAATCACCTAAATAATGTGGTCCTGTTACTCAGCTGGTGAATCCTTCAGGCTCTGAGAATCAAGAGGAAATGGGACCATCTGTCATAAGCTGACTCTACTCATCTTACTCCCTGGATCTTTTGTCATAATCACAGCAAAGAATGAAAAAGGGTGAAAAATTCAGCCACAAAACCAACCTCACTTGTTTGACTCTTTATTTATAAATGCTACACCTACTAAAATAACCTTTTGGCTACTGACATCAGAGTGAGCAGCGAATTTTGCCTAAAAAATGTGAAGAGAATTAACTTCTCTTTTGAAATTTTTATGGCAATGCCCAAGCATTGTCTTGCAACAAAATCTATCTTATTAGTTACAGTGCATAGCTACAGATCTTATTAGGACAGCTCTAACAGGACAGAAAAGGGAAACTGTTGATGATAAGTCATTAATGAAATGCAGCCACAAAGAAAACGACAGCTATGACTCTACAATGGCTTGCTAAAGAAAGAGAAGTATTAATGTCATCACAAAAAGCTTTGGCAAGCCTCCCTCGTGAATACAATACAATTCTGGCCACCCATGTGTTACAAAGATGTATTGAAAATGAAGCAGGTACAGTGAATGGCCACACAGCTGATCAGAACCTGCTAGTAGAAGAGGACCTAAACCAAAAGGTTGTTCAGCCTAACAAATCAAAGGCTTCTGGATGTCCCAACAATTGCAAGTTCATCAAAGATAAGGAAAAGTATAAAACTAGATACAGAGAAAAAATTTGAAGACAATAACAGCATCAGTGATTGCAAATTGGCTAGGACTAAGTTAAGGCTGTAAATGAAAAGATTTTAAACTTCTGGAAGAATGAGTGGAGCATTGGTGCTCCTTTCCCAGTATTCCCTACTCTCTGTTGTTCATGGTCTTACCTAGTGGCTATTGCTATTTCTCCAATGTAAACATGAACCAAGGATACAAACTGGTTATCAGACTGATTGGGGCCTCCAGCTTCCATGGCTCCCAGGAAATTACATTCCGTGAGTAGCAGTTGTCCTGTGCACTAGAACTGAACAGGTTTTGCCCTGTATGCTAATCCATAGTAAAGTCAAAGGCATCACATTTAATCTCATTTTGTAACAAAGCAAAACAATGCCATCTTTTTTTCCCCACAGATATGGTAAAAAGAAACTCTGCAACTCTTAATGGCAAAGCCAGAATGTTTTCCCCATAACAATGAAAAGGACATAAGGAGAATCAGATTTTTAATAAAAACATATAATTCTACAGAATAACTGAAGATAGGCTGCATGCTTTAAGATTATCCACCATCCAGTACAAAATGGGTTTCCCACTAACTGCTCCATACCAACTACTGAAGTATCATTCATCCATTATGTGCCCTGCTTTCATCTCTACCACACATTACAAAATGTTATACTGAAGATAAGAAACTATCAACAGCACCTCCACTGCTTTCAATAAATCTTCGTTCTACTCCTGTAAGAATCAACACCAACATCTGGATTAATAATTAATTATTTGCAGTAGCAAATCCTTATCGTTAGTCTGAATTCTGGAATAAACTCATATAAACAGAGCCTAGTGTTAGAGTATTGAAATGCATTTTAATTATCTGCATGGGAACATGCTATTTTGCCCATAAACAAGGGAACTGTCACATTTTAAATATTGCTCCAGTACATCAATAAATCTCTCAGAAATGAATGTCTGAGTCTAGCTCTCTCTTTGAACTTTATCTTGCCTTTATGGAAATGTTGTCTACAGTTCCTTGTTGTTTTTTTTTTTTGTTTTGTTTAGTTGTTTGCTTGTAATTTTGTCTACTGTCTCTCTTACAGTTGTCTGCGACTTGTTGAGTAATCCTCTATTTCACACAAAGACACTATATCTACAAGCATAGGTATATACAAGGAGTTACACTGGAAATATTGTATACTCACCGTCCTGATCCCAGGTCCAGTGAAGTCAGAAGCAGCTTTTACCCACTTAATTTATTTTCAATTAAACCTTCTAAAAGAGATTGGCCTTCCCCCTACCCCCCCGTCCGCCCCCCCCAGCTATAGAGCTGAAGTGTAATGGAAAACTCAAGAAAGTTGTTAGAATGTGTTCCACGGGGCTGGTGAAATGCTTGTGTCTGTAGCTTAATGCTATAGGAAAGAAAAAAAAAAAAAGGAATTTCACTAGAGTCTACTGGGTCTTGGAAAAGCTAGTACTGGAATCCAAGAATTTCACTCATTATGTTGTGGTACTATTAAAAAAAACAGCAGAAAAAAAGGTAAATTGTGATACAGTGCCATTTATTATATACTGCACCAATAACAAAAGCTTGGGAAGCCAGCCAGTTACACAGGAAGGTTTTCCTCTAATCCATATATTCAATACATCTTCTCCCCTGAAATCTCTAAAATTTCTATAGGGAGGTTACATTTTCACTTTCTCTTCTACTGTTCATAATCAAATGTTCTTGTGCCAGACATTGTTGGCCTATGAAAGGATCATGAGAGCATTCACATGTTCATAAAATGAATGGATAGAATTGCTATGAGATAAAAAGCTGAAGGAGAAAAAAACTCTATTAACAGCACCAGAGAAATCAAATTCTCAATAGCCAGTATCACTGTAAACCCTATTTTACCATAGCTTTTCAAAGGACTGTATCACAAGCCACTAGTCTTTGCCAGAGACAATCCCCCTCGTTATCCAAACCAAAACCTGTGGGGAAAGGTTGTATAGACTCTGCTGGCTTACTGAGGTAAGTGCCTTGTTATCCATTCTGACATAAAGGAAGTGGGAGTGATCCCCAGGAGAAAGGCTCCAGAAGACAGGCGGAAAAATCTGGCGGAAGGAACCCTACAACCAGACAAGCCTGGGGAATTGGCAGAATATATGTGAAATTATTGCTAATGCATGGATAAATAACAAAAGCCCAGAGCAGATGGACTCTTGGGATCCAGCTTCAGATCCAATAGGAGTACCGTTCTCCATCCTCTAATCCCATGCCACCCATCTCAGGCACTTTGAGGGCCAGTAGGGTTCTCTTCCGATGTACTTGAAGCACATCCAGCCATTGTCGCTTTCAATACCTCTTTGTAATGTCTGCAGCCTTAAAGTTGCCCTGTAGGAAGCAGCTGCTGTATGAAAAGGGAATGAGCTTCCACTGGAAAAAAAAAAAAAGAATTCTGTTATTGAAAATAGTCATTACTTCACCACTCAGCATGCTAAAACATTAAATACAGGAAATTGCCTCTCTCAAATCTAGTATTGCTAGACATATCAAAAAATATACAGTCTTCGCAGGACTCCATCTTTGCTACTCTCAGTTTAAAAATCAGTTTGGACCCCCTGTGGAGGAAGCAAGCAATTCTATTTGCTTATTTTCAGAATAGCTGTGAATACATCTAATAACATGGACACTAGCAGTAAGACCGGTGTTACTGTAGTCTGTGATGAAGAAAATTACAAAGATCAGAAAAGCTTCTTTAAAGGAGTGGGTCATTCCAATGGTGACAGTTATGCCACCTATGGAAGACCAGAGCCCAAGGCAACTTCCACTTACCCATCTGTGTGGGTCATCAGAAAGCACGGTATAATGCAATGGAAAACCTAGCAGACCTGGATCATCTCCAAGGAATGCTGTTCCTACAGTACTACCAGCACCTGATCCTGACATGGAGATGTTGCCAGTCATGCTTTTTAAGGAATACTTATCTCAAAATGATTATTATAAACTACGACAAAACACAAGCCAAAAGTTGTGAAAAAACGTCAAAAAGAATTTATTCAGGCACTAAAACCTGGGTAATACTTACAGTTTTCTTTTCATCCTTTTCTTTTGCCCATGTTTCTTATGTCTTTTCCCTGGACATGTACTATCCTATCTCAAAGTCAAAGAATAAATAAATGCATGCACACATATGTAGTAGGGTCACTAAATGTTGAGGAGGGAAAGAAAAATCTATCAGATCAAGTCTTCAAATCAGAATTAGATTTCCTTCTAAAAGATACCATAGCAATTAAAAAGAACAAATATGTTAAATAAAGCAGTTCATAGGGAATAATTCATGGCTGGGGTTATACAGGAAGCGCTTGAAATGAAGGGGGAAAATTATTGATTCAATACAGGTCAGTAAAAGGGGGATCCAAAATAATTTGCCTCTCAAACAGAGAAGATTCAATCCTTATGGGAGTTAGGGCATATGGTAAACTTTTAATTCAGCTGGAACCAGGAGCCAGTACCATTGAGTTCTGATATAGCCTCTGGCCTGGGGCAGCTGCTCCCAGTCCCCAGGTTCCTCTCAGGTATCAGTCCAGTGAGACAGGCAGCCAAGCTGCTCCGTGCCATACTTTATTGTAGCAGCTCTTCTTTTGGGCTCAGGGGTTTTGAAGTGATTTTGCCATAAAGGAAAGAAAATATTGCCTGCTACGTTACTGGGCTTCACATAAGTGTGCTAAGGAACACAAGAACAGGCTCAGAAAAGCTCTGTCTAGCCCAGTGGCCTGTCTCACACAGTAAATGCCTAGTTAACTGTTTAAGCCCAAGGGAAAGCACATAGTATCAAACTCCCTTTTGAGCTCAGCATTTGGCAAAAGATATTCCAATCAGTGTTGCTCCTCAAAAAATGTAGAGCACTATACATGGGAAAAGCAGCATCTCTGAGCCAGCATGTGTCACTTCCTATGTATAGAAGGTCTTAATGGGAGCAATGATTGAATTTCTGGGGTACTGCAAAAAGAGGTATTTCCACAAATACTGGTAATACACTTACATTAAAAATAAAAAGCAAACCACAAACTTCCATATTCCCTTGAAATACTTGTTGTAGGAAATCAGATTAAATGAACAGCAGTTGTTCTTTCTGTTCTTCTGGCATTAAAATCTGTGAATTTCTATTACTTGTTAGCCTTTTCAACATAAAATGTGTAGAGGGGCTCAAACCTCAGAAACCTCAGGAATATATTTTTTATCAAGAGTAAAAAATGGTTTCCTCATCTTTACATGTAACACAGTAACTCATCTCAGTCTTTCTTGCATCTGATCTCTATCACTTCTAAGTCAAGGGCCAAGTCTGTAATAGGAAAAATAGAAATCACTTTAATCTATACTGGAAGAATGGATATTTGTTCTAGTAGACAGGCTGGCAGGAACTCAGGAGAGCAATATATGAGATAAATCTCAGAAAAAGGTTATTTATTCTCATTCAACTGCAGCACAAATTTCCTGATGAAGCTGGAGTTTTGGAATGCTTGACCAGATCTCTGTGAACCTTGTTACCAAGGTTGAAATTATCATGAATTACTGTTGTACGCATTAGTGGAAGTTCTTAGAGACAGTAAGTCACCTAGTGGTTGACCTTCAAAGTAGTAGATTTACATTACCCAAGACTCAAAAAATACCAATAGCAGCATTTAAACACAGAAGATTATTATATAAAGTCTGGACAGTTAAATCAAAGGATTAAATGTATCAGTCTTGGAGACCAGCAATATTGATTATTGATTAAATTTTCCTAGCTGGGTTTTGTTTTAACAGATTTATGACAGATTAAAGGTGACAGTGATCCCAGATGGTATAATACAACTTCAATCACATTTTAAAAGGCAGTTCATTGTTGGGTGCAGGCAGATGGCCAAAAAGAACATTCGAGTAAGGACTGGAGGCATTTGAAGCATCAGTGGCTAGGTCTTATTTACAGCGAGGAAATGACGGTTTAGGAAAGATGAAGAATGTCAGGGATAAAATCTCAGCCATAGTAAGGTCAAATGACACCAGGACTTCAACCCTGAAGAAGTGTTTTCAGTAAAATCTCTCCCAAGGTTTTGTAAAAATTAAAGTCGTGTGATTATGACAGTTACGTACATTTTAATAGGCAAGAAGTCTGCATAAATGTTTGAGGTTTTGGGCCAGATTCATTTGAAAGCAAGTAACACAAAATTGGAACAATTAGTCCCTTTTCTTCCAGATCCCAAAAGTTCAGGCAGTAGTTGGAGAAGATCAGATCTGACCCTTGTTTCCACCTTCACATTGTAAGTTCTAAGTGTACCAAAGAAAACAGCACTGCTCTTCGTTATGGCATCTTAACAGATCCTTTCTATAACTAATTACAAACATTTCCCAGTGATTTTCCTTTCCACTTCTTTTTCCTCAAAACGCCTGATGTAACTTTGTCTTTAACTTACCCATACTAAAATAAACATGATTCCTTTTCCCTGATGTATTTTTTTAAAATTCTGCAGCTTTAATCTCATACAGTTCTCTAGATTTCAAGATATCAGTTGAATTTCTCTAAATGTGTACTGCTATAGCTCCAGTATATTTTGTTCTTCATTTGTGTTGGACATGAAATTTTAGTTTGGTGTTATGCATTATGGAGAGTCTGGAAGGGAAGGTTGTTCTCTTTGCACTTGGCCCTGAGGGTTGGCAGCAACCCTGCAAAATGACTTTATCCCCAAACCAGATGTTCAAGTTGTTTTAATAATATCTTATGTTTCCTTCACAAAATAAAACAAAAACTCACTGTATCAGAATGTTCCAGTGCTACAGTGATGGGATTTTTGCTGTCTGCATTTTGCCCACCAGATGGTAGCACTGAAATGAAAACAGGAATTTTTTTATCAAAGCACTTATCATTCTCATAGGTTGGACAAAATTCCTCCTTTGTAGTAGTTGTAGGACCTAATTGCAGGTAATTCCCTAGGTCATCTGTATCCTACCAGCTACTATATTATCTGACACAATACAAACATAAGTAAAATGATGTAAGGTGGGCCCTCTTCTTTCATGGCTTAGGTGTGTTATCTAGTTTGTTTGCAATTTATATTCTCCTTATTTTTTCTCCTCCATTCTAATTTTGTTTGCCATCATTATAAAAGAGACTAGCAGAAGGAATGGTATTCATATAATGTGACTGCTACTGCTAACTTTAGCAAACTTTAAATTCAGTAAAAATCAAAACCGTGTTGATTTTCTATGAAAACCTTGGTTTTAGTTCAGAGAAACCTAAAGTCAACCAGAAGACTACTAAAAACACACAGAGAATAACTACTGTGTTGTCTTATTCAGAAGTTACTTTTCATCTCTGTCTTATCTGCTTTTCCGTTTTATTCCTGGACTAAGGATACTATCCTGATTCACATTTGTGACAAGAACATTGTTCAAATGCTACGAAGAGTAGCTTTTCTTAGCTCAGTATGGATAACAGGTAGCACAGGAACCAGAGGTAATAGAATCCCAGAATCCTTCAATTATGTCTGTGCACACAAGTTTTCTTTTAGAAAAGAGCTTTTAATCGCATTTAGTGAATTCAAATTCTTACTTTTTTTTGAATGCTTCATTCTAATATCATCATTAGTAGCTTTTCCCAAGAAGACAGACTCTTTAGAAATCATAGTGATTTTTTTTCATTTGACTTAATTCCAAGCTAGTGACTATCTAGTTTGGACCTAAACACAGTACTCACATCGCATGAAGAAAAAAATGGAAATATTTTCAGTGAGATTTGAACCAGGACCCTTTTCTCTCATGAGGTTTGTTCTTTTCCAAGACTCTTGCTGTGCTTAAGTGGCCAATATATCATTATTTGCAGATCCTTATCTAACACCATTAAGTTTCAACAAATATATTTTTAGTCCACAGAAAGGATTATTGTATCTCATTTCACCATGAAAATAAGAGTTTCATATACTACTGAAGCTGAAGCTGACAACTGTCAACTGCTGCAAGAGCAAGACTTCCTGAGCTCTGGCTTTAAAAAAATACCTGATTTGCTGCATTTCTATAGTCTTGTCTTTTTACAGGGACAGGCTGATGGCTTGTCGTTAAGGAGAACTCTCGGATTATATTTAGTTTATCCCTTAGCATCTTCTCTCCTTTGTTGGGGTGGACCTGTCTGAAATTAGAATTCTTGAGAATAAAACTCCAAGGAACAGTGGAAGTCATGAGTTTTCTGTCAGGATCAACACAAGTCCCTGAGGTTTAAATGTAAATGCCAAAAAAAAAAAAAAAATGTCTGGTAAGTATCTTGGTACTATACCATTTGAGGTAGCTGTTGGATTTATGCCAAGCTTTGAAAGTGAAATGAACCTAGAGTAGAGCAGGTTTAAAATATTTTGAATCTGTGCCATCAATCTGGAAGTTGAGAAGTATTACTCAATTTTCCATACTTTCTTTTTGAACCTGGCTGCACAGTAAGAAAATTTGAAGTGGTTTTCTATAAACTTGGGTGGCTTCATGTTTTTTTATATAGAAACCATCTGAAGTGTTGTTTTCACTAGGTTTTGACCCCAAACCAGGCAAAAGTTGGTCATTTCAGCTGAATTTCCTTTTGAGGTTTTGGATTCCTTCCAACCTTCAGCTCTCATTCAGGCTGCAGAAAGTTCATATATGCCTTCTTTGTGAACCTGCTGAGTTTACTCATCTTGCACAGTCAGAACTCAGAGGTTCTACCAAGAGGTGAAGGGAAAGGACATAAAAGGGACAAACAGACCAAGCCTGTAGTCCCTCAACATGCAAAACTTTCATCAATTTTGTTGAGACATGCATGCATTGAGCAGCTCTAATCAATCCACCTCTTTGTCAGGAAGGGCAATGTCACAGGACAAGGACTCAAAGTTCAATTCCTGTCTTTGATGCAGATTTCCTCTACAGTTTTGGGCAAGTCAGCAAGGGAAGAAATCCAGGTCTCATGGAAATGAATGACAAAACTCTCACTGACATGAGGGCAGGACTTCATCTTAATCTGCTTGCATTGTAGCTCTTAATCTTCCACCTGAAGCCCTTTACTTCATCCTTTTATTGCCATAACCATTTGGACTATAAACTCTCTGAGTCAGTGTGAGCCTCTGCACAGTATCTAGAATCGTCAGGAGCTGATCTCAGGTGGGGCCTCTCAGTGTTCCTGTCATGCAGATAACAGACAGTAATAAATGAGAAGCACGTGCACTTGACCTGAATGGAAACAGATGGAGAATACAAGTCCAGAGGATTTCACTTGACAAGATCAGAGCACTGCGCTCCGTTGCTAAACTCTCCACAGTCCTGCAAACGTGCACAATCTTCCTGTAGGCTCTCCTTGTTAACAGAAAAGCAACACTTCCGGCAAAACAGAAGGCTGTATTCCTTGACACATTATTCACACTAAAAGTTGGTTTTACTCAATAATTTCTTTTAGTGGACTGGTTGGATCTAGGTACAAAGGCGCAAATTACATAAGCCAGTAAAATGAAATAATTTTTCAATACATTAATCATAATTTTATAAAGCATTTTTCATCTTCAACATGTTGTGGACTTTAACTAATGCTAACAGGAGGTGAAGAAAGACATGAAAGCTGTGTACTTAATTCCAGGTCTAGTTATACCTGACTTCCAAGTATCTCCATCTGATCATCTGCCAATTTACAGGTTCAGCGTTTGCAGATTTCCCACTAGATTCATGTTGCTTCTAGACTGTGTGTTCTGCCTACAGCAACATAATTCACTACATGTACTTTCATGAGCATAGCCATTATAGAAGATGATAAACAAGTAACACTGTCCACTCCCATGTATAATATTCTGTCCTAGTGCCTATACATGTGGGCACAGACAAGACCCCTCATGTTATCACCTGAACAAATGCAGCACTGATACTTTTCATCATCGTAGGCAATAGTTTCAGCATATCCAGATACAGCTGTATCTTTGGTTTAGTTCCCCTCCCCACCCAATATTTATACATGCACTTTTAATTTCACACTCTCCAATTCTTCCATTGCCTGGAGGTGCTTCTTCTGCTCTGTGTGCATCTTGCCTTTTCCCTTTCAGATACTTCTTCCAGCAGCTTTTTAACTCTTTACCTTTTCCTATCTGAAGGAAGGTGACCTTGTTCTAAGCTAAGGAGTAACTGCATCCTCTCTCTTAAAGAGACAGAACAATGTACTCTTTGCCTGCATCCATTCTAGTAAACTAAATGTGCTAAGGAATGTTTCCTGGCCCACAGCAACATCTGGCACAAAATAGACTGCCTCAATCCCATTCACTTCCCTTACCCGCCAAACTGGGGCGAGTGCATCCAAACTGCCTACTGGGAGCTGCCCTTGGCATGCACTAATTCCCAAGCCATATTTGGGATTCATCTAGGGCGGTGCTATCTGACCTGGGTCAGAGTGTTGCCAGCATCCATGCTAACAATTTAATAGCAAAAAGTGGTCTTCAGCTCTCAGGAACATTCCCTGGCATTGCTTAATTTTCTAGAGTCAGTCTAGGCTTAATTCCTGTGCTGTTAGCTAAGCACATACGGTTGACAGCATGTACAGTCATATTATTCTAGTTTCTATAGACTAAGTCTTCCAGCAATAGGTATGGCTACCAAACCAGCAAAGCTAGAGCTTCAGCTGCATTGATAGAGAGAAAAAGATCACACTGTCCACAGTGGGATATGAACAAACAACAGAGAAAAATAAAGGGGAAAAAAAAAAACAAAACCCCTCCCAAAAAAGGAAGGTTTCTTTACATGCCTACATGAGCTTGTCTTTTACCCCAAAATACTCCTCCTCACAATTCTTTGTTATATTTCTCTGAACTCCTGACTTCTTCCACATCTCTATGTGTTTTCTGCATCCCCTGCCACTTCCTCTGTGATCTTTTTTCTTCCCTTCACACCTACTCAAAGCAATTATTTCTGAATCAAATTTGACACACATTTCTCAAATCATTACTTTTCTTTCCTATGTTATGTTTCTCTACTTTAAATTCTCCTCTCCTACATATTTTTCCTCCTTCCTCAAAATTACAAAAAGCTCTTCTGCTTGATTAACTTACTCCTTTGAATTTTTTCCTTTCTTTAGCCTTTAATCTTTTTCATATATTGTTTAAAATCTAGGATAATTCTTGGATGTCTTCCTAGTCTCACAGTTACTCGTTGCCTTCTTTTGACATACTTTTCCTGCACCCATCCTTTAAAATTCAGAATACGGCAAAAATCTTTCCTGTTTGTTCCACAACCATAATCCCATTCCATTGCCTCTTGTCTCTGTGTCTTTTGATTCTTCTCTCAGACTTTCCACTATCCATTCTCAAATAAAAATAACCCAAAGAATGAACACCTAAGTTAGTCACAGCCAAGGGAAGTGAAATAGAGAACATACCAGTGGGTTTCATCATGGTGGAACCATGGCAATAGTGCTTGTCAACTGGCAGGTTACAAAACTTGGTAAACCTTGAAATTTGTAGTGAGATTTCAATGAGAGCCTGACACATCCACAGCTGACACCTATTTTCCCTCAAGAAGCTCCAGCAATTATTTGCTGTCCTTTGTTGGGGGCCTGCTTCAGATGTTCAACTAGCATTTGTGTTTCATTCACACTTAGTCCATGGATGATGCTAATTGGTTGTGTTCCCAGAGTTCCTGGCTTCTCTGATATTTTACATTAACTAAGGTCTAGAGTCAGTAAAATATTTAAGCTTGTGTCTAAAGATACCTCTGTTCAACAGTAAGAATGGTCATACAGAGACCTGAGGTGCCTCAGGCCGAAGTTCATCTGCAGCAAAGTTAAGCATAGACAAAATGCCTAAGCACCTATCCAGATCCCTGGGTTTGTTCTGCAGCTACAGATCTTGGTGTCAAACCCAGGTGTTTCTTACGAAGACCAGGCACATCTATACTGAAATTCAACCATTACTGTGAATGCATTTGTTTGAGAGAAATATACAACAGGCTTGTAGCTCTCTAGTCTTTGCTGGCCAATGACAAGGTTATTAGTCAATTTTCTAGTGGTAGTCAACAGCATCTGCCAACCTTGGAAGGCTTACAAACAAAATGGAGGTCTACAAACAATCCCAGAATTCCCACATTTGTTGGGCACAGTTACTAAGCTCAAGCTGCAATAATTGGTGGTATGGTATGGCCTGAAAACTACAGGAAAACTGGACAATCTGATTGTCTGGAAAAAAACATTTTTACAGAAGATATTGATATTGCTATTTCATATGTGGCTTGAACTGTGAAGTTTTTGTCAAATTTTAAATTAAATTTCCATCTCTGAGCCCATTCTTGTTCTTTGGAAAATATTAATTTTATTCAGCAAAAAATCTAATCTGCGAATTTTCAAAGTTTTCTTTATCTGTAACTCTGAAACCTTTTCAAATTATATACATGCATATATATATATATATATATTTCCCCCTTTTGTTAATCATTGGCATTTTCGAAGTTGAGAATGTTTTGGAAAGTCACAAATAAAACAAACAAGCAAAGAACCACCCTCCCCCCAAAAAAATAAAAAACCAAAGAAAAAACTTAAAGGAAATTATGGGAGTGAATAATCTCTAGATATTAGTTTTTAAATTCCATTCAGTGGCAAAAGAAAGGGTGCAGGAAGGAAGGGGGAAAAAAAAAGAAAAAGAACAAGAAGATGAATAGAAGACCAAAATATTTGTTTCCAATAAAAAAAATGGAAATTTAGAAGAAAGTGAAAGCTTTTCCTGAAAGTTCTCGTTTTGGAAAAAAGCCATTTTATATTGAAATGTTTCACTCCAAGTATTTTTTCAGTCAGCTCTAGATTAAACTGTTTTAGTTGAACTTTTGCTTCATTAGCTGTTTAGCAGTTTCAGGGCAAATCAACAAGGCACAGACAAGTCTTAGTAAACCCCAAAATATTCTTTTGTGGTCCAAAGACCTTTACATTTTCTTTTTTTTTGTAGAATTTTACCTCTCCTCTCGATTTGAAGAGCACTTCACAGATTTAATTTGATCTCTCGTCATCTTTGGGCACTCTGAAAAACTTTTGTTGAAACTATGTGATAGAAAATCAGGGATTTGGCAAGGAAAACAAAAAAAACCAACAACTTTTCACAAGGATACTTGCTTTCTGTAGGGGATTTTTTAGTGTTTTCTTAAAAAAAAAATTAAAAATGCATCCAGTTTTCTGGCTGAAATCTTAAAAGAAAAATATTTCTAACAGAACTACTTAAATAATTTCAATGGTGAGTTCCTCACAATCTAAATAAGTTAATGGATGTGTATAGGCAATGACAACTTTTGTTTAAGTAATGCTTTTTTACTTTTATAAGTAACACAGTCCTGCAGAGAGCCACTGAACACGCTCCATTTCAACTTAACTGGGGGAGAGTTCACAGTCATGCTACTACTCCAGGCATGTACAACAACAGCTACTGGCTTAGCACAAATGGTACTTTCTTTGCAAAAGAAACTACTTTGCAAAAGAAACTGCTTCTGTTGCTTGTAGGGATACAGGCATGCAATGGAGGAGTGAGCAATACAGAGAGATTGTAACTGACTTGGAGGAAGCCACTTGAGATAAAGTGAAACACGACTTTTGGAATCATTCAGGTTATACAACCTATTGACTGCATAGATTGGACACTAATTTTTGGCAGTCTTCTGTTGCATTCCCTTCATCTTGCACTTGTTCTCTACTGTCATTAAAAATTTTGCCAAAGAAAATTTCCAAGGAAGCTTGGAGTCTGGAGACTGTGTGAAATCTGAGGAATTTCAGGGTGGAGTTAAATAATTTACTTATTGGGGCCTAAGATCTTATACTTTGCTGGCTGTTGTTACAGAAGTGGTCCTCTACAAGATGGAGGGAGCTGAGGAATAAACCTATATCCCAGTTTCATCACTTTCTTCCCCTTCATCTCCAACATATAGTTATTGTGTGTTTATTTACTTTTCTCATACTAGGATGTTTTTGCCCAGAGTTGGATACAGCTGTAATACAGTGGGGGTGGGTGAAACCCAGTGGCTCGGTCTTTCTTCCCAATAACTTCAGACCAACCACAGCCAGGATGGTACTAATGAATGGAGCAAAGCATCAGTCTTCTCCTTCAGAAAAAGTTATGAACTTCTGCTTCCTTTGCAGATACACAAAAGTTTAAGGAAATAACAGTTATGTGCCTTTCTTGCCTTATCTTCTCATTACAAACGTCAGATACTTATGATCTCTTCCCACTTGCCTACAGGTCTTTTGGGATGGTAGCAAACTAGTGACATACTCCAGTACCCAATAGGCAAAGGTCTTTTCTTTGTACCTGTGAGAGAGACCTTCCCTCAAACTTGGTAATCCCTTTTTATCAAGGGCATGGATTTGCAGAGTCCCATCTTGCTGATTACTTTGCTTGTGGCAAGAAACCTTTTCTGGCTCCCTACTCAACCAGCCAGCACTTATTCTCTCAACAGTAATAATCACATCCAAATTAGATTTCTGTTAAACAATGTCCCATTTCTTTCAGAAACAGGAAAAATGAAAATGTATAGGAAAGCCTTTATTCTCATTCACAGCAACAGGATGTGGGGTTACAATGGGTCATGAAAGCATATGGTGCAAAAGGTGAATATTTGTTGAGAACCTCTACTGTTGAGACCAAACTCTAGAAACCGCATTTTTCCATATGGGTTTGAACATTCCTAATGACAATGACTATTTGTTTCAATTCACACAAAAATTTGATTTTAGGCTGACCGCAAGTTCTTATTTTTTTTGGGTTCAACCACTGAACCTCCCCGCTCCAGCCCCAAGTAAGATTAAAACAAAAATAATTAACAACTTCGACAATTCTAATCCAGAATGTACTTCTTAGGTCAGAGTTTCACATTGCTTCCTCCCTCTATATTAAGGAGTTCCTGATCCTTTTATTCTTTCTATACCCAACCAGTTTTGCCCTGAAAAATGCAGGCCTACATAGTGAATTAGGTAACAGAATTAGGCTTAGTCTTTACTACAGTCATTTCCGACAAAAGAGCTATTCTGTTACTGAGGTAAACTCTAGGCACTGGATGAAGAGTGATTCTGTACAATAACCTTCCCTAATGTACTTTTCTAAGCATTTATTCTCAAAAACAAACCAGAAAACGTTATGAAGCCACCATGTGTTTATGGTGACTTCTCATAAAAAAAAAAACAAACAAAACAACAAAACAAACCTAGAACTAGAAATGGTACAAAAAAGGATGACAAGAAGTATGAAAAGTGTGGGGAAGCCTATGTTTGAGGAGAAATCTCTCTAGACCTCTTCAGCCTTAAAAAAGAGGAAATGAGAGCTAACCACATGCAAGACCTTTTATAAAGTCACTGTCATCACTATTCATAATGAAAAAATTAGAAGTCATCAAAAGAGTCTTATGTAACTAATTGAATTAAAATAAGTATTCTAATTAATTAAGCAATTTAATTAAGGTGCAATTTAACTATGAAACTGCTTTATCACTTCTATTTATGAGCAGAAAATACCATCTGAACTTGTTTTATTTTCTATGAATATAGTTACTACAGTTCTTCACTCTAATGTTGGGCTTACATTTCATTTAATATTAAAGGTTTCAGCAAGGATGAATGTAAAGAAGGAAAGTTCAGTGCTCTGCAGTAGACCATGAAGACATACTTTAAAAAACAAGTTTATTGGAAAAGACTGCAGCTGTCTAATCGCATTAAAAATACTGATCGATAATCCAGAAATATATGATATGAAATAATTATGTCCAAACACATTTTGAAAAATATTTTAAAATATTTCTAGGCAAAGTTCTTCGGTTCTGAGAAGTGTCACAGACAGAACACCATTGAAGAGTTAAAACTGGTTGGTTTTTTTTCTGTACATGGTTTCATTGAAAAGGGACGTGATGTGCCAGAGGAACTGCTAACAACTTAGAGTTCATTCACACAAATACTTATGGTTACATGACACCAGCAGCCCTCTACTAGTAGGCACCAGAAATACTTGGGCAATAATAGTTTACCCATGAAAAGAGCCCTGTTACAGTTGAGAAGTCGGGCAAATATTCTGAACTGCAAAGCGAGCATCTCAGTCCTTACTGCAGAACATAAAATTGCTGCTTGGCTTACCTGAGAAGCTGCTGAAGAATTGTTTAACCTAATGAAAGACAATATTCTTTCAGCATTTTAGACCTTGTAAAGTAACACAAAGGAGTGCTGCTATTTCCTGATGTTAACCATATTAGCCATAGCATACAGGTTGGATCATAAAAGACCCAGCCACTGGATTTAGTAGCCAAATTATACCCCCTTGCCCTCCAGACATTTTTTAATCTTAAGATTAGATAAGAAGAGCAAATGTTTCAACCCATACTAACAACTACCACAGAAGAATTCAAGCAGTCAGTAAAGCATAAATCAATAACTATAGGAGAGAACACAGAGTAAACTCAGAATTCACCACAGCAATAAGCAGACTCCACCGATGTCTTTTGGATCTCTGTTAGCAATAATCACCTCTGCTCCTCAGTGGTTTACCATTACAGTGTCACTGTGCACTCTGAAGTTTGTGACGCTGCCCAGCCAACTCTGGAAGTGGGAGCACTTCTGGAGGTTCACACTGTTCTGTAGCTTTCCATTTCTAATGGCTGCATTGGCTTCTTTACATTTGTTCTCAAGAAACAGAAAGCCAGTGACTCCTGGTGTTCTCCTCTGAGAGCATTCACCATCATGAGTGCTTGTCTGAAAGGGCATTGTTAAGATCATCAACTTTTTCCCTTAGCAGAAGTCCCATTGATTTCTTGAAATATACTCAGACACACTAATTGTAACTATTGTACATTCTTGGAGTTAGTTTTCTGTCCTATCTGTCATTCTTGATGTATAGTACTTTTGGCTAACCACAGTTAACCACCTTTGGTTCAAGAAACCCATTACATTCTGGCACTGAAACTTCTGTTCTTCTGCGCTTAAGTCTCTAACATCATCTTTGTACAGAGAGAGATGTATGATATGTTTTGCAATAGTGCTCAATGTGAATAAATTTGTTAAACACTCCAGAATATATTCTCATAACCAAACTATTTCTGCTAACCCATGCAAATATTCATAAGAGGTTGGCTGAAAAGAGTAGAAATTTATGGACTGCTGAACACAATTGGATATTAATTCATCTGGAATCCTGTATGTGGGGGGAAGGGAGATTATACTACAAATTCGTAAGTGGTTGCTTTATGAAATTTAACATGCAGCAATTTAAATTTAAACAAAACCTTTCTCATTAAAAAATAATGTAATCCAAAATTGTGACAATTTTGCTTCAGACAAAAGCAAGCAAGATCTTCCTATTGTTTTGACTTCTTGTTTGTTTATCACATTC
>NW_016690190.1:1674904-1707257 GCF_001604755.1 Lepidothrix coronata
CTTAGAAACATGTTAATGCTTAAACACTGATAATGTACTCAGGTCCTTGGAGTAAAGAAAGCTACACATTATGAGACCTAAGGAGCAGAAAAGATTATTTAAAATTCCATTAGCGCTTCTCCAACAGTTAGCACAGGGACATTTTGACACTACCTAGTGACACCCTCCCGATCTCAGCATGTTCCATTTCACTTCCAATACCTTTGCAAAAATCTGTGCTTAGGCAAGGATCTCCCTGAAAAGAGCCCTCATAGACCACTTCATGCTTCCTCTCATAATCATAGATATTCTAATCATGCCCTTTTCAAATTGAAGGCTTTTTTTTAAAATCAATTTCATGGACATTTTCTGAGGGTAAAAGGGCGATCTGTAGAGTAGTTTCTATTATATAGATTCCCGTGGTAATATGGTCTGTTTTTACCTCAAGTGATTTATAAACATATTCATGAAACCACTCATAAGTCAATCCAATAACCAGCAGTTGTATTTTCCAGTCTGAGTATAGTTCTATTGCAGTCAAATCTGTGTGTTGAAAGGATATGACCCTGATCATCAAGAGCAGTCTCTAATCCACATAAACTTGTATAATTTTGGACTCTTTTTTTAAACTGAGAAAAATTAGTTTCAGCTCCTCTGTGGCTATTCCCTGAGTCTTTCCCCTTGTGATCACAGGAGCATTTGCTATCATCCCCTAGCATTATGCTCAGTGGAATATTTGTAATAAATCAGGGAATAGGTTTGCTTAGAAATAGTAATGAGTCTGTGAGTCTCTGGGTGGCCTTTTTCTTTTGAAGCCTTTCCACTTGTCCAGTTACCTTACTGATGTTCAGTCAAATTCCTTTGTCACGACGCACAAATCATGGTAGGTTTCCTAAATAACCAGTCTTACTCATCCCAATTGGATATTAATTCTCACTCAATTTAAGGCTTTTTTTGCTTGGCATGCATTACATAGATTTTTATAACACATAATAATTTCTGTCCCAAATAAGCACATCATCAATCATTATTTCCAGTCAAAGAGATTTTGGTACATCTTATGTGTCAGTGGAATCTTGCAGTGAAAGCACTTCAACTTATCTGCCCAAGGAGGAGATTGGAACTCAATATGCCAAAACCATAGGCTGGAGGGAAAAAAAAAGTTACAAAATAAAATATTTTGAAGAAATAATCTAGAGCCTTTTCTGCTCTTCTTACAGGCTAAGAGATAACTTGATAGCTTTGCCTCCTTTCCTAAATGTATATGGTGGCCATACCATCACTTCAGTCCACTAATGTCTGACTCCATTCAGCTCATTCTAATTCTGCTAACTCTTTAACTTTCTTCCACAAGGCACTGAAAGGACTATTTGCACTGTATGTAAGTTTTAGCAGAAAACTAGGATCTGAATCATTGTTGTGTTACATCCTTAGTACATTTCTCACCATTAAATCACTCACACAGTTACAAGACCATCTATGCCCCATTCAGTAGATCTGCTAAACACCTTCTGGTTATCAGAATGGCATTCAACTATTTTAAAAGCTGAGTGCTGGTCACTTAGCTTTAATATGTTTGTATTTTTGTCACTCAGGTGCCCATTATCTTTGCTGTGTAAAATAATTTTACTGTTCCAATATTAAGTAACCACAAACCTTTCTGTAAACTAACTGATATTTCAATTTCATTGCTTTGAAATTGAGTCTCCAAGCACAGCTGCTATCACAAAACCATTCCAAAGAGAGCAGACATTCCACACCAGGGCATAATCACATCCATTGCACCCACAGCTGCTCCACACCCAAGCGCCCACCACCTTTAGGCACAGAATGCATAGAAGTAGATTGCGACTCACCTCTTTTTCCTCTGTGCTCTCCCAGGGAGCTTCTTGTCCTTGTTCTTGAAAACTTCATGTGCAAAAGCCATTTTCTCTTGTTTCCCTGCATGCCCTAATAAAGCACATAAACCCTGCTCAGCAGCAGGAGCGTTCTGTATTTGGACAGTTAAGCAATGGTGACCTAGGGAGGCTGGAGGTTTTTAAGACCAGACTAGATAAAGCTCTGAGCAATGTGGTCTGAGCTCAGACCTGGCCCTGCTCAAGTAGAGGAAGTGCCCTCCACCCTGAATTAGTCCCCTTTTCTAAATTTAAGATGTGATGAAGTTATAACTGACTTTAGAGAAAAATCACAAATTTAATTATGATAATCTTCCTTAAAAAACCCTAGAAGCACCATCTTTCTTGGGGCAGTCAGCCTTAATTTTCCTTTAGACCTAGTATGCAATCAGCTGTGGATATTAGCAATCTGGTGTCTGTTAAGGACCTGCCAACTAAAATGTTATTCACAGATGTGTCCCCTTTACACAACAAGAACTATGAGGCACTCTTCCTCTGATTACTGACCCATTGTTACAATCATTCAGACAACAAACGAGATAGCTATTACTTCCCTTAAACTTTTTTTGCATCTTGGTTTTAGAGTAGAAATATGCCAGAAAGCAAGATCTGAAACAAAATACAAGATTATAGGAAAGTGGTCTGAGAGTCCCTAAAGTAAACTTAAAAATATATATGTATTCCTTATGGTTTATGGAAGCTCATATATCATGAATACCAGTGCAAATCCTGACTCTGCTGATACCAATGGGAATTCAATGAGAAAGTCAGGTTTCCCTTGCCCAGAGAACCATAACCTGCTGATATTAACATACCTTAAAGCTTTTTCAGGTATGCTGAAATTAAACCTGCATTAAGTATTTGCAAGATTAGGCCCTAAAATCTAAAGCATGCATTGATTTCTGGACAGACAAAGTAATAAACTGGACCAGAATCTAAAATAAGATCCAGATCTAATAACCCACTTCTTCAAATTCTTAGACTCATAAATATCTGTCCATATCTGAGCAGTTACACTGAACCTATTATATATGTGAGTAATTTTAACTTTTTACCCTTTCAGGGAATTTGACCCCAAATATGCAACTCATTTAGGTTGATGCCTCTCCTAAACAAAATGGACTAAAATGCACAAAGTGCTGCAGAATGGGGCTCTTAAACATTGAACTATAGTTACCTGTATGAGAAAAGCCACTCACAGACATTGCAGTGTGAAATCAAGATAGTATTTTCCTATATATCTGTTCAATGTCTAAAATTTTAAGTTTTTAACATGAAGAAATACCACAGTTACAGGTATATAATTTTTGTGTCGTTTAACTATGTTTTCAATAAAGTTTTGCTCACATAAAGGCATCATTTTCCATGTATATTCACTAGTTTTATGTCTTCTAAGTGTGTTTGCATTGATTTTTTATTTTGTATATGGAATTTAGACACTACAATAACAGAAAAACATTCAAAAGTGAAACTAAGATAGAAGTATAGCAATATATTGTGCCAGAAAAATCTCTTTAGCAAAGAATCACTTCTAAACCATAGATTCCCCCAAAATGCCAGGAATAATTCACTCAAACACAGACTCTTAAGGGAGGTTAGAAAAGGTAAGTCTAAACAGTAATTTCCTACAAAAGACTACAGTTAGTCTACCTTATTAGGCTGTGTATTTCTATGTTCTTGAGGTGTGAAATATTTCCTAAGTATAATTTTTGTCACAGATCTCCTTCTGGATTCTGTACTTTTAAATACTGACCATTCATCTCAACCCTCCCTTCTAATTTCTATTTTTACAGTCTTTAGACTTCAGTCTGGCTCAGTTCATCATTTCAGATTACTGTTGGAGCCTCATTTTGAGCCACTCTCTTAATTTTTAAATTAATTTTATGATCTCTAATATCACTATATGCATTGCAGAAAGGAGTGATTTACTATGATGAGTCTGCAAAGCAATAGTCTGTGTTTCTTTAAAGAATCATGCCTTGATTGCCCATATTTGCCTTTTCTGAAGCTGCTGCCAGAATTAATTTCCCTCTACTCCATCCAATCCCCTTTCTGCAGGTATTTATTTGGCCTTTACCTAACTATCTTGGATATGTGAAATAGTAGCTGGCCTTGCTTGTCATATTAATGGACTAGTTCCACATTTTAATTTTTCTACTATTAGAGTGAATCAGAAAATCCACAAGGATGAGCTGGTTCAAACTCTACTGTAAGACAGGTCTTACAGAAAGGACTTCTTCAAAGTGAATGGAAACTATAATTCCTCACTACTGATTTACGGCATACTTTTTAGAAGAGTCCATATCCTTCACTCTCAACCCACCATCCAAACCATACTTTCAGAAGACTTCAATATTTGGGAGAGTAATTGTTGAATATCCGTCTAGTATCTCAAAAAAAAAAAAAATCATCTAGAGTTCCATGTATCCAGGAGGAAATTTTTGTGTTCAAAAATAAGTGCATTATGCCAACTTGGCAGACAGTATTTTAAAATAAATTTGCTTGTCTTTTTATGGATATTTCTTCTTTCTAAAGTGCATTATTAAAAAAGGCTATGGTTTCTTATTTTGAATATATAGGTACTTTATATGCAGCACTAATATCTTTCCCTTAGATAAGCAGGAGTCAAGGACAAGTGTGCAGAGACCAGTTGGTACTGAAGAAGCACTAGGAGGGTAGAAGGTTGCTATAGTCTTAATGGGACAAAATATAAATTTATAACCATATTCAGGCAACTCTGGCAGCAGGGGGATGAGAGGTAACCATAACTTGAAGCTCTCCCTTTTCCAGTCACTAGTGAGAGAGAGACAAGAGTGACTTTTTGGTCCTGTTGATGCTCAGGGCTAAGATCCAAGCCACGACAACCTGACTGTCTTTTTGCCTGAAAGGCTGCTGGATATGTGCCTGGTCAAGATCTCACTTATCTCCAGGGCTTTGTGACATTTAGCCAGTCTTCAGTGTTCCTCTTGAATCAGATCCACAGCCATGAATCTTAATTTTTCCAGTAGATTGTCCATTATTAACAACTCACTGAACATACTAGAGAACATACCAATGTCACCCTCCTTCCACTATGTAATTTCATAATTAGATAAAGTTATATTTAAATTTAATTTCCATAATCATTACAATATTTTTTTCCTCATATGCTAGACACTTTACATTATTTCTAACTTCTCCTATTTTTGTCTCTTATGCACGAGTTAAGACAGTTGGATAAGCCAGTACAAGTATTTTGTCACAGTAATATGATGTTCCACTCTCAAAATCACTCCTTTTGAAAGCACTGGGATTCTGACACTCACCATAAATTACCCTTTGGTCACATCCACACTGCTAAAACAGTGTTCACAAGCACTGGTATGGTATTTGGCTGAAATGCCCTATCTGTCCTCAGAGTCCAGGCTTTTAGCACACCTTAAATTAAGCCAAATTTAGACTATGTTTTCACTGAAAGTTATTCTTACACTTAAACTTTTTCTACTCAACATACAGTGTCTTTTTTTCTGATATATTTGCACCTCGCAACTCTAAAACCTCCGACTTTGCCCTATATCAAAACTTTGATTCAACCCAGAACTGCCAGGATTTGATTCAACCCAGAACTGCCAGGATGCTTTAATCAAAGAGCAACTGTCTCTAGTGGATGAGGCAAGCCGGCCATCAAGGCTCATGTCAGGAGGATAGGTGCACACGTAAGCTCTGAGGGCAACAGACAAAACTTACTCACTTGCTTTGACAGGCTCCAAATTAAGGCATTTCTTGAGCTCTTCCTTCATAATTTGTGACAACAAGCACAACCTGACCTTTCGTCCCCCCCTCTCCAACCAAAGTGCAGCACAGGAATGGGTTCAGCAGTGATGTTAGTCTGGTCTTTCACCAGATCAGAAATACATGCTACTGGTTTCACCTGGTCCTACAGAGGTGACACCAAAATCAATGGGCTTCTTTGCTTACCCCTATTCATGGCAGGAAACCTTGCCCCTATACCTCTTTACTCTGCCTTCCTTACTTCCTTGTGGCTTGACTACACCTGTGGTAGCTGGCTAACATCAGTAAAAGCGATCTGTTTCTCCCTACTGATGTGTAATAAATGCATCAACTACATGCTGCTTTGAGACCTTTCTGCTCTGATCAATGGCAAAATTCTTGCCCAATATTATGTGCTCACCTTCTCCAACTGTTCATTTAACATTTAGTCAACACCCTTCATGTTTCTTCCATGGTTAAACAGGATTATGGGCCTTCAGTCAACAAATCTCATTCCTCTCATTCACTTTTCCCCCTCTCTGTGTTTAACTTCCTGGCTTCCAAAGTGATGCTGTTCTTTGTCTTTGACTATTCACAATTCTCTGACATCCAAATCTGTCATTGTTGACTAGTCTTGTTACCAGCATCTCCCTAATTCCTTCTTATTTGCACACAAACATGCTTACCTTCATCACCTCCTGTAATCCTTCACCACTATCACTTTGCCCCAAAGAGGACTTGTATTCCATAAAGAATTACAAAATTTTGTATTAGTGATCATAACACAGAATCTTAGCCTTCATCAAAATACTGTCACTTATAAAAGCATTGCAAGAGTTCTCAAAACTCCAATTTATGTCCATTTTCCCCCAAAACTAAAAGATTTTTATTCAGAAGTGTTTTATCCAGAGACTTCTTCAGAGATGAATCATAAGAGATCAATAGAAACATACTCCAGGAATAGAATAACTGAACTCCTTTGCATTTCAAAAGAATAAAGAAAGCCATCTTTTCCTTCCAGCTGAAAAACAACAATATGAAATAATTTTTTAATCCCACAGAATTACTGCCATAATCTTTTTCAGTTCTATTTCATTATGATCTTGATGACACGTGAAAGAATGTTTCTATGGTCCAAATTTGAAAGCAGGGTTTTATAATGAGGGACTTGATCAACCTATGAGACAGACTTTGAAACCACAGAATTAAAGAGAATAAACTGGATTAAACACAGACCATTAACTCACTCAACAGCAATCAAACTGGCAAACCATGGGCTATAATTTTTTAATTATTTTTTTTTAAAGATCATGAAAGTCCCTGGGGCTTTGACCTTATTACACTTTTCTTTTGCACTGGTTGTGATGCCTAGAGCATACAACAGACATAACTTGAAAATAAGCTACATTCTCCATCAAGTCAGAGAAGGATGCACACTATCAGAGATGTAGACACTTGAACTTCAGTGACCTGTGAAATGGTAAACTTACCTTGATTTCATTTGCTTGTGAGTTCCTTATCTACATTCTTCCAAGAAAAAAACCAAACAAATCAGTTAAATCACAAAACTTCAGGTACAAAATCTTTAAAGAAAAGAACAGGAATCACATGACAGCACAAGTGGGATGCACTTTAAAGAATTAAGATGTGGTGCCACTCACACTGACTTACAGCTGCCATGAGTAATAAAGGATTAATTTTCACTCTCTGGGAATGGACACATTTCATAAAATGTTTCTGGTCTTTGATTATCCCTTTAACATTGAAAACTATGAGACAGAAAAAATTGTCTTGTAACAAGAAGAATGGAGGGATGTGCATGAGGAAGGCTTTCTAGGGATCAGCCAGAACGCTAACAATTGATCAGGATGCACTACAATGTCTAGAGGGAATATCCCAGGAGCAGAGCAGGGAAGATGGTATCAGTGCTCCAATTCTCTCTATGAAAAGAAAACATGACTTTGTCCTTTTATGGGAAACAAAAAAATTACTTTCATCTGTGTACACAGGTGCTAATCCAAAGCCACTGAAATCAACACAAATATTTGCATGGGCTTCAGAGAACCCTGAATCAGACCTACAGCCATTCGGTCTAGCTGGCATGTGGTGGTGGGGACAGAGTCAGGTTCCTTGCATTCCACGTGGTTCTTTGCCCTCCCGTTCACCCTAAAAGGTGAGGAGTCCCTGCACCACCAGCACCCAGGTTGGGGCCACTACTCCAGTAGTAAATGCAATCAGGGAACAAGGGTGTCAGAGAGAGTAAGGGGTGGGGGAGGTTTGATGGGAAGCTTATTCTCCAGTTCTGCTGAGTAAGGATTGTGCTTACTTTTCCCATCTGATCACTACAAAATTATTTATAACTGTCCTTGCAGCAAAATACACAAGATATTAATGAATGCTATACAGCAAACAGCTGAATCACAATGTCCCAACCTTACAGTCTCCAGCCCTTGAGCTCAGCCATCTAGGAAGTGCCAGAAACTAGAATGTATTTTTATAAAATAAAGTGCTCATATCTTTTAGACAGCCAATGTTTGGCTGCCATTGGCTGCTGGAGTCATAGCTTTCATCTAACTTAAGAGTGGTCACAAATATTCCCATATACTCAGTAGTCATCCAACAGTGAGGTGTAAGCCGACAGCTGTGTGACACAAAAGAGTCAGAACAGAGCTGGCAGGTGAGCCAAGGAAGTTTTGGCTGTCCCTTAGAAAGGAAGACTTCTGCAATGCTATTTAAACCTCCTCTGAAATCAACTGCACTGCAGTGGGAAAAAAAAAAAAAAGCGCCTAACTTCCTAGCCAGGAGGAAAAGGTCTTGTGAGATGGCTCTAAACAGATGAACTTTGCAACTTCAAATGTTAAGTCTGTTTGCTAGCAAAGAGTTAAATTCCATTGTGCAATCAGAAAATATGGCTTAAAACCTGACTTCCAAATCAAACAGCTTCATTTTCCTCTCCTTGTAACTTCTGACAGCCTTTCCTAGCTGACTGACTGCAGTTGTTACCACCCTCAATTTTAATGCTCTGTGTTGCCACTTGGCTTTCCTCCTATTTTATTACATGATCACCTCTTAAACACTGTTTCCAAACAGAGCAGTTGACCAATAACATGGTTTCTATTTACCAGTTAAATAAGCAACATTTGGTTTAATATTAATAGATTGCCACATATTTGTGCAGGGAGAAGGGACACAGAAGTTTTGAGAATAATGTTTGTGATTAAAAACATTTCCAAGCTGATGACTACTGAACTATTTATAATTAGTCCTGTAGGACCAATGTGTAAGGTTCTGATGAAACAAGATTATCCTGTAAATTAGATGTGCCTTATCCCTGCCCATAGAACACTTTCCTGTGAACCCCATGCTTTTTAACTCCATCCTTCCTACAAAGTAGTTTTAGATTGCACCCTCAGATATCCAGACTCAATACAGTTCCAGAAAGATTAGCATCAACAAAGGTACTAGATCAGCTTGCTTGGTAAAGAGAAAGGTACATCCACAGCTGTGCAGGAGTGGGAAAAAAATGGGGATAGGAGAGATGTCTGGAGATGAGTGTGCCAGGTTGGATGAGGTTTTGAGCAACCAGGTCTAGGTTGCTCCATAGCAGAGGGGGCTGGAACTAGATGATCTTTCAGGTCTCTTCCAACACAAATTATTCTATGATTCTATGAGTAAAGTCATGACATTTGTCAACTCATTCAAATCCAAATAACTGTCAGTCACTACAGTTTAGATTATTACTTTGGCTAGATTTTAATTAAAATCAGTAGCAAATCTCCAAGCATCTCCACAAGGGTTGTGCAGTTTTTAATCCCTGCGGTCCTTGGCTGTTTACCTCTGCAAAGGTCCACAGCAAGAAAATTCTTGGTTCTTCACATTTTTCTGTCCAGCACAGATCAGTTTGTATCAAGAGTGTTTTAAGATTAACTCCTCCTTAGACCATGAAGCAAGGAAGATATCCAGTGTGGAAGGACATCTTCGTCAAAGCCATCTGTAAAACCATCTACTGGAAACAGTTTAATCAGCAGACTCTGCCTAAAAATCTTTTTTCACACTCCACATTCTTTTGAAGAAGGATAAACAGAAGGGCAACTAAAATGCTATTCTCACAAAGAACATTGTCAGCTAGAGATTAATGTCAGTGACACTGAATTTTTACGTATTTTAAAAATAATAATTCCACACATTTTATTTTTAGATCTGCTAAAAGGCAAATTAGCAACTAAAGAAAAAACCCCTAACTTTTTATTTTGACACAATTATCTAAGTAGTTATTTATTTAAAGGGAAAAAAAAGCTTTTCTCTATTATTTAATCTAAATGAGCAAAACCAAACTAAAGCAACCCCTGGCTGCTGCTGTTAACAGGTTGAACACTGTAATAGGCTGGCAATCATATGGCATCTCTGTCAAAAAAGAATTGTAACAAGAATGCAAAATAGTATTTGTTCTGAATGACGCGTGTCTGGCTTGGGTCAGAAGAAACTCCCTGGATGGCCAATATATAGCTCTTTTTTCAGTCTATTTTCAATGAATTTTTTTTGTCTGAAAAGACAGATTATTGGGCTTTTACAAACTCTAGGTTCATGCTGCATGTGAATTTGTTTACAATGTCACCTGCAACACCAATCAAAGGTCAGGAAATAGGACTGGATTTCCAGTGTCATGAGAATCCAATTTCCTCTGGTCACATGCTATATGTCATATGATCTTTCTGTCATAAGCCTGTTGAAAATCATCATTAAACCGGTCAGTTTTCTTCTTGACCTTCTCCCTCTGCTTTTAAATACTATCAATAAATACTGTCAATACAGAAGTGGTTAAGGCAGCTTTCTAATACTTCAGCGCAGAATGCAAGACTAGCAAAGAGTAAGCTGCCAGCAATAGTACTGAAAGGCAAATTTTCTGAGTTTCCAGTGAAGAAGGATATGTGTTAGATTGTTCCCAAATGTGAATAGAAATAGAATAATTTATCTGAAATTGATTGTTTGGATTGTAGGTGAATTTATAGCCATAGATCAGATTTAGAGGTATTCTTGGTTTGAGAGCAGTGCATCAAAACCAAGCTGTGCTTGCTGGCTCAGCTCACAGATAGGAGTAGTTTAATGGATGGGAAAAGCTGCCAAAGCATATATGCCCCCTTTCTTTTTGTTGTTTATCCATTTATTTATTTGTTGCTAATACACACTGAAGTATGATGCCATAGAACAACCTTACAAGGGAAGCTAGAGAAGGGAAGGGTTCACACCATTATAATTGTGGTTTAAATCTTCCCTGGGAAGGTATGATACTTCATAATTTGAGCCCCACTGAGTTCTAGAGAAATTTCTCTGCAAGTCTATAAATCAACAATATTAACATTTCTGGAGGAATTTAGGACAGACTGGAAATGCAATAGAGAGTAACACTCCTGTTAGAGAATCCCATACATTCTTATGCAAGGTTATCCTTCCTCATTAAATCCTACAGGACTTTTCCATAAGAGGACAATATAAGAAGTAGTGGGTACATACAGGGCTGGCCATACTGAAACAAGAATAATAATGGGCAGATTTCTTGAAATCCAAACCAAATTCTCTGCTGATGTAAATCATCCTGAAACAACTAAACCATAACAGTAGTAAGTTAGGAACCCACTCCCAAATTCTATTTCACTGACTCAGAAAAGACTAGCAGTATGTATTTTTCTCCCTATAGACTGAATTCGTGTAAGTCGAATTTTTAAGGAATGCCAGCAGACAGAGTTGAAGCTGACATACTGTCTATATGAAAGACTGGATGTGAGCAAATAAAGATTTTTTTAATTTATTTATTTTTTATCTCAGAAGATGAGATTCAGTGGGTTAAGTCTAGCAACAGTGTCCTAAAATATAACATACATTTCATAACCTCCTTGCGTCATTCCTTCCTTACATCCATAAATTAAGTGGAATTTGAAAATGATGCTCCCTTGACATCCTAAGACCTTTGACTCTTGAAAGTGTTCCTGACCCAATAGGAGAAACAAAATGAAAAAACAGAAGCAACAGCATTCAGGTAAATCCACTCAGGCAATGAAGGAGAAACTAAGCAATGAATACGAACTCAAAATGAAAGGACAAAAAGGGGGGACAGGCCCTCTACCCAGACTCATTGGACTAATCCATCCTAACAGTCCAGGAGTTGCCAAAAGGAGAAGATGAAGATGAGGTGCTGACCATGGGTAGAGAATGATTTTGGAAGCACAAATACTGGAGTGTTAGATGAAAGCAAATTTAAAGGCAGTGGGAGTAAAGTATTGGATCACAGAGGGAAAAAAATGGGCTGAAGAAGAAAGGCACAAAAACAAACATCTGCAAGCAGCACTAGAGATGAGGAGAAAAGAAGCAGGAGACACACACCCAGGTGCACCATTGCCAAGCAGCCTGAAACAAAAACCAGCATCATTTGTGTGGGTTTTTGCCTTCACGCTCGCTCTTTAGATCAAAAGGAGAGCAGCGATGCAATCTGCTCTCTGCACAGAGCACTTTCAGCCAGGGGAAGGAGAGTGCACACACTGGAACATCTGTTCCAAGAAGCCACTTGAAAAATAATCTTATAATAGCATGGGGAAAACATCTGTGCAGCATGCACCAGACCACCAGTAGTGCAGCAGTACAGGAGTAGAAGGGGGAAGGAAGATAGGAGGGAGTGAGAGAGACAAAGTAGAACAGGATTAGGTCAGGGGCAAGTACCCCAGTGAGGGGCATGACCCACATGTGAAGAAACTGCTCATTTGGTGTCTTTTCTCTTCTAAACCTCAGCAAGAGGCAGACAGATTTCTCACCCACTGAGCTGTGTTTATTGGCAGATATTTCTCAACATGTGCAGCTTTGAAAAATCCCAAACTACAATCAATGTGTTTGAGAGGCTGCACGAAAAGCTCCCTGCCCTTGGCCTCTCGTGTAACCCCCACCCCTTCTTCCTCAACTTGCTTTATCTCTGCTGTTACTGGAATAAACATGCTGGATAAATTGCCACTGCTAGCTCAGATGAGGAGAACCAGGAAGCCAAACCACTTTTACACCATGGATGTACTTACCTATTTGACTTCAGTAAAAGACAGGTCCATTTGTTTTTCACCTTCAGACTCAAAGCAAACAAAGCCGGTAAAAGCCCAATCTAGCCATCACACAAACATACACACACATGTGCAGTGTGCGCTTTCTTCTCGGCTTCTCCCTTCTTCATTTTTATTTCAAGAGAACTGCACTCTTGGGACTGCCCTACTTAAGCTTCAATAGCTTGACAATAATCAGGTTACTTCTTACCTCCACCTTGTGACACATTTTGCAGAAGATTTATAAGGAAAACAGTGTTAAATTTACTCAGCCACTGTTCAGTGTCTCTAAACAAGAACAGGCTTCGCAAACATGTATCTTCTTGACAATGAGAAAAAAAATCAATAGGTCTTAAAGAAAAAACCTTCATACAAACATGTAGGTGACATGACCAGGTATGAGATTGAACAGGGAGCAACTAGAAATTGAAGTACTCCCTGTGCACATGTAGGTAGGTATCACCTTCTGTTTCAGTGTAGACAGGAAAAAAAGGCCAATCTCCCTATTCCCCACATAGTCAGATTTCACTGTGGACAAGTGACAGGGAAATGAGAAATTTTGTGTTATTTTAGAAGTTAGTTGTTAAGATGAATTAATTAGATGCAACTATTAGCTTGATATTGACTATTAACTTCTGCCCACATCAAAATTGGGCAGAAGACATAGCAAAGGATATATTAGGAAACAACAAGGATCAGGTGTTCCTATCCACAGAGGCATGCATGGGATATTAGGTAAATGAATTGCTACATTGGAGGAAATCCATAGGCAAAATGTACACAGTTACAGCTGGTTAAGTGTACCATGCAAAGCTGTCATTTATACCAGTCTTATCCTAATGGTGCTCTAGATGCTCATCTCTTCTATATCATGGCTAGAAAGGCAAGAAGTAAAGAGATTAAAAAAAAAAAAAAAGGAAAAGACATTCTGGGAAGTTAGGAAGAGGAGCTGATCATGCCAGAAAGGAAGGCGCAGCTTCCCTCCATACTACAGACCAATAAAAAACTTAGTAGGCGAAGTGTGAGAAATCAGGAAACACCGAGGATCAAGACTTTCTTCTGTTTCATTCACAAGGAATCAATCTTCTTATCATACCCACTGTTATGTTACTGGTGCAGGTCTTTCTCATTTCTAGCAGTGCTTTTGAGAGCTTTGTTTCACTGGGAAAACAAGATATTTCTTTTTTCTTTTTAAATCTCAATAGTGCAAAATGGTAGAAAATTATTTTCTTCTCAGCAGTCATATTCATTCTCAAAATGTTTTTATCAGTTTAGCTTTCACATGCCAGTGCAAGCTAATGTATGTATCATAGTGCTGAACAATAATAATAGAGATACTCCAAAAGAAAACTACCCTGGTTTTATTATATTAACTTAAAATTATGTTAGGTTAATATAATTCTATTAGGCAAGTATGACTTGCTACGGAAACCAGGGCTTTGATTAAAAATAGTTTCAATTCTGTCTTTTCTTTTGTGGACCACGAATCCTGTGAACTGTGGTCATTTCCAGATAAAAGATGTAGGAGGGGGAGTCAGAGGAAATGAAACAATGTATAGGCAGGGGTACACAATAAGGGTGTTGTAGGTAAAGACGAGCAGCTTGAATTTGACATGGCAAGTGACAGGAAATCAATGGAGTGTTAATGTGTGGGAGGAAACGAATATGACTTTAGCAGAAACATTTAGGACAGATGTGAGGGGAAGAACAGAGGAACTATGGGGTCAGACAGGAGAAGCTTACAGTAACCAAAGCAAAAAACATCTGAGACACTGACAGCAACCTATTTTGGGAGTTTCCTCTTTTCTCTCTCAGAGACAACTCAAAAGTTAGGTGAACTGCTAGGTGTTATGTGAGCTCTAAATCTCTAACAGCTCCGGGACTAATTTTTTGTTACAGTGTATTGTAATTGTGCCATGGGTTTTCAAAGAGAACATTTTGCAAGGCTATATCTCCTCTATTCTGTAATCTCATTCATCTGCATGGTTATCAGCTGGAATATCATCCAAGAGATCAATATTCAGAATACCTTACCTCTCATTTAATTTTAGAAGTATCAGAAATCTCATTCATTAATCCCTTGGCTGGGAAGCCTTTGCTCAGGGCAAGTCACACAATGTATTTCACCACCATTAGTGTTATGTGTGCTTTTCTCTCACCCTGAAAAAGTTTTCCATTAACATAGACCAATGACCAACATTCCATGGAATCTACATTTGGCAACCTTCCTGCACAATACCTCTAATTCAGGCTGGGCTGTGGCATGCTAGGCATGATTACCTACAGGAGGAAACAAATATTTCTCCACCTCCTTTGCATGTTAGAGGAACACCTAGAAAAATGTGGATCCAGAACAGGATCCTTCAGACCTAGATAGAGATGTCTTACATTCAGAGTAGTCATGAGGAAGATTCCTCATTCACTGAAAATCTACAGAATGTTCTTCAAATTAGCATATCTCATGTTGAAGATGAAGGTGATTCCCTTCTGAGGTGGTATCTGTTTCCATAGCTCCCTTAAGCTGATGTGCCACAATACCAAGTTGTAGGGGTGTTACCAGTTACTTGTGTAACACATCTACTGCAAAACAGAACAGAAAAACATGGAAAGGTGGAGCTAGCGGTAGCACACAACCTTGTTGCACAGGCAGCAGCATGTCTCCCTGATAGCATGGCCAATTTTGCTTGTTCAGGGCTGCCTTCCTTTAAATTCATCAATACTTTGTCCCCACAAGCAGGGAAAGTGATTTGCCTGTTGGCACATAGAATTGTCTCACCTAAAAATGAAAAACATCCTAATGTTCAACAACCAACATCTTTTCATAAGTTAAGAACTCCTTTTACTTTTTTTTTTCCCAACCAGGCAAAATTCAGGCAAAGATACAGGGAATATAAACTAAAGTAATGTATTACTGGGGATTTTGTAGGTTCCCCTTCTTGTCTCTTGAAATTGAGTTAGAGGACAGAAGTTGAGCAGAATGTTTTTACCATTAGCTTACTGTAACATAAATAAATTGCTACTGAAAAACAAAATGTTGTTGATTAACAAAAAAGAAAAAATATGCTTTAACTCCAGGAAATCTATCATACTTTCATTCCATAAATGTTTTTTACTTTTTGAAATGTTAAGGCAGAGGGTACTGAAAAAGTATGCAGTTCTGAAGTATGCAGTGACATACTGAAGAAAATTTTGAATTGATTCACTCAGACTTTCATTGATCCATTTTTCAAACCTTCTCAGCCTGTTCAGGTTTTACTCATGGATTAAAACAGCTGTAAATTTTCATAGACATACTACATTTGACCTTAAAAAACAGATTGAACGAGTATAAAAGAAAATACAACCTGTTCTTCCTCTATTTTGATCACAAAATCCACTTTTAATAATCTCCTAAGTATCAGGAGAGACTACAGACTCATCTAGAGGAGATGAAGATAGTAGATTTGGGGCACTGTAGTTCATTAGGTGGCACTTATCTTTAAATAAACTTAAATAAACAGCTTCATTTAAGCTGAAGAAGATGAGTAACAGGTTGCAAGGCTGTGTTCACAACCCAGACATCTGACATGTACCACTGAGTTTGCTTGCTTGTGGAAATGATTAGGCTAATAAGATCTGTAGGCACATGTAAGTATGGACCCTGATTTCAGGGGACTGAGTATGAGTGTCTTTCTTCTGAGAATCTCAGGTGCAAAAAGCACCTTTTAACAATTCTGAGGGGCTGAGGAGGAGCCAGATTTAATTATGTGGTTATAAATATCATAAAACTTACTTCTCACTTAAGAATTGTGTTCAAGAAGTCATAAAACAGGAAGCTAAATAGTAGTGATGGAAGACCCATCAATGTTAATGAAGACATGTGGTGTGTAGGGACAATAGCCTAAGAATCTCTTTGGTTACGATAAGAAGAGTGAAGAGAGGAATAAAATCAGGTTCTATTAAAAGAAAGAGTTTTTCTGATCCTGTAAAATGAATATGTGTTACTAGAAGAATAATTTCCAGTGGGCAAAACAATGTGGAGAACTTTCTCTAAATGACAATAGTCCTGTGCTGTCATGGAGTGGCAAAAAATTTTACTCCATCAGATCAATACCAAGGCTTCCTGCCATTCCTGATGCTTTTGTGCCATCACAGGAGCTCACTGCCATATATCTGCATTGAGTTATTCATACAAACATACATCTGAACCTCTTCAGGACCAACATATCTACAGCTGCACAGGCAAACAAAACATCCCATGGTCCACTTTCTATTCTTTGGAAGAAATGGCATGTTCTTGAGAGCAAACCTGTGCCCTCATAGCCACGCACTTACCTACCCAAAACCAGGTGGTTTTATTCATATAGTTATTTACTAACAATCCCTGGCCCTTACTATAACCTCAAGCATAACTGAGTACTACTTTGGAGAATACTGGTTGTCATGCATCAAAACTGTGCAAAGGTGTGTGCTATCAGCTAAACACTGTGGATTGTAAGAGAATGGTAGCCAAATTCTAAATCATGGCACTTTACAGCATACCTCTATAGACGTAGCCTTTGGGACCACTAAGTCATGGAAGTTAAAAAGCAAGGACGAAACAAGAGACATTTATTTGAAGACTTTGGATTAAATTATCTTCCTTGAACTCCCCATGCACTCTATTGCACTAAAGGAAAACTACTCAGACATTAATGAGAAAAAAAGGTCTTCCAAACATGGAGTCCTTGCTCTCTGAATTGTCCCACTGGTGCCTGAAGAAATCCCCACAGATTTCCAAGAGATTGTACTGAAGACCTTTTTTTACCAGAGCAAGTGAAGGACCTGGGGTTAGCAGAATCTCCAGAGTAAGGGATTCTTTAAGTCAATAAGCAATAATCTTCCTGACAATAAGGATTCTTCCTGACACGTCCCCAACACATGTGATGGGAAGCGCAAGAAGAAGACCTTGTCACAAAAAAAGCCATGTGGGATAGGGGATTAAATTGATCTGAGGCGGAGAACTAAAAGGCTATTGGAAGCCACATGGCTTAACTCAAACTCGAAATCTCCTCTTTTCCCTGTTTGCCAAGAGGAAAGTTCTTGGCAACAAAAAAAGTCTAGGAAAACAAAGAAAATTGCTAAGTAACCAATGAACAAACTAACAAGCCAAATGACAGAAAAATGATCATAAGGCCAAAAACATTGCAGGCTGTGATGAGAGCAGAGCTATATCTGAGGCCAAAGGCATTGAAGCAAACCAAGAAAGAAGAAGCTCTTCTCAATCTCAGTGCAGAGCACAAATAGGCATAGGACATGTGTATGCTGTTTAAGCACTCCAAAAGCAAATAGTACCTTGGTTTGAGAGCAGAAGGCACTTCATCATCTCCCAGTAGATACACACATGGACCAACACTTGAAGGTGCAAGATGGAGTTTTAATATAATAAAAAAAGACTGAGTTCTCACTGCAAGTGTAAAACAGAATGCAACCTTAAATATGGCCTCACAGTGGCTCCACCATAATTACTAGTTCCCTGCTGTGTTCCCCATACAGCAGACCTAGTACTGACATCTGGTTCTAATTTAGGGTTCATCTGCTCTACAAAAACAAACATATTGTGGGGCCTCCTTACAGCATGCTTGCCCCTCAACTTGGTTAAACCACGTTCCATCTTGTAAAGTAGATGTGACATAACTGTTTGCATTTTGGCCCTGAACCATGCTACAGATGTTGCAATGTTGAAGAGCCTGAAGTGGCTTAAACTGCAATGCTTCAGATCTTCTAGGAAGCAGCAGCAATTCCAGCTCCTTAAAGAGAGTGGCATTAACCCTTTCCCTCCTCTCTATGAGACTACTTTCATCTTGTCAAACATACTGATCTGCAAGAATCTGACATGATGCAGCATAATTTTGTTTTAAGCTGTGGTTACTTGATATCAGGTCAGAAAATTCTGTGGGAAGTTATTTTGACCCTGCACACAAACACATTTGCCATTTATGTGTGAAAGGCTGTACACAGAATTCTCAGGCAGACAGACACATTCATTTGGCTTTAAACATGAAAGAAATGAGATGTGGGGCCAAATGAGGGGCTGTGTGAAGTGCACAAAATTTCATAGAAAGTACCTGAGGTGCACCCACCTGCCTTAGCAAAGGATTTAACCTAAATGCCTTTCCAAGTACCAGAAAATTAATTAAGATTTCATTCTTGGATATTCCAGTGTGTACATCCCCACTTACTGCTCCAGGGACTTCATGCTGACAAAGCTGCTCCAGTTCCAGTTATTGCAGAAACTTCTCACGCTTTGCATGCTGTTCATTCTCATGTGGCATTCTCTTTCACTTTTTTTTTGCTCCAGCTACTGTTTCTCTTGCCAATAAAGATTAGCATAACCTTCAAGAAAATCTGGCAGAAGGTCACGGTCATTTCAGGCAGAAGTAAACAGAGTGAGAAAAGCAGAGAATGGGATTACTAGAAGAGTGTAAGAACTCTGCCCACTATGTATAGGCCACACTGTCAAGCAAAAGTATATTGGTCCTTAACTCAGTTAAAACTTACATAAACTCTGCTAGATATCTGAGAAGTTGCATGGGTCTGGAATTCAGGACTGCATTAGACCTTAAAAATATTCACAATCTACAGTCTCTTACTCAACTGGATTGTTTTTCCATTACTTGGGGGTAAGCAGCAGAAGAAACAATTTGCAGATATTTGGAATGTTTCTATTTGTCATTTTTAAATCAATACATATATCTTGCTATTCTCCATGGGGTTTTCCCTCTGCCTCTTATGTAACTGGTAAAGCAGATTTTTATTTTTCCTTTACGAAAAAGAGAAGCTGATCATATCAGTCCAGGACTTTTTCCAAAAAACATGGAGGAAGTGAGGTTTCTGTATACCAGGGCCAAAATACAGATGTTTGGCCTAAAATTGGTTTTATTATTTTTATTTTGGATTTTGGAAAAACAAGCACACAAGCCTCTGCAAAAGAACACAAATCTCCACAAAATAACACAAGTACATGTGTTCTCTCTATTACCCTGGAAGAAAATGTAGAAACTAAAAAGAACAAAACAAACAGGCCTGCTTTCTCTAAAAAGTGCACTCAGAAATGGAAAAACCAAGCAGGGAGAAAACAAGTGCAATGAAGGGACTCTGACCCCAGAAGAATGCCCATTTTTTCCAAATGAACCAAATGGTCTAATAAAGGATATTACCTTCCCTATAAATCTTGCATCTCAGAAAACAAAGGCATAATGATTTTAAAATGCTTCCACAACAAGGAGTAGAATCGGGCTATAGAGTAGCCAGGGAAACAAACAGGGAGAGACCAAAGGCAGAGTTCAAGCAGTATATCATCATGAGAGGAAAGAGCTGAATATATGGCCCAGTAAAATCCTCCTGTTTGGATGTTCTCTGAACAATTACAGGAATGTATCGTTGGTTTTCATGCATACCGCCTGAGGTGTGTGCTCTTCATCTGGTGTTTGAACTTTGCTGACAATTCTTGACACAGGATGGGACTGACTCGAACAATGAATAAAAGCTAACTAATAGAGACACTGTGAAATATAAATAGAGGAATTAGCAGCAGAGTTTCCATCAGAATTTTCAGAGCAGTGTTTATAAGCTTTGCTGTATACATGTGGTTTTGCTATAGCAACAAAGATGAATATTCATCATTTTCTATGAACAACACCAAATCTAGTATTATCTGTATTCTTCCTTGTGAATAGAAATGATTACTCCTCTTCATGAGATTCTGTCTGGTAGTCAAAATGGGGAAGGAATCCATGATACCAAAGTCATATACTGTGCATCTGTGGGATTCCCCAGCAGATCAGCTCAGTCAGTATGACAGCAGATCTTCCACTCTCCCAACGACAAGTAACTAAGTCAAACTGAGAAAATACAAAGATTAGTCTGTTTTCACTGCACATTTTGAGAGCCTCTAGAATCTATTGTTCCTAGCTGGAAGTATCCACTAACTGCTTGATAGTGGGTGAGACATCAGAAAAGAACAGCCTGTAAGAACTAACCTGTTAGTTTAGCAGAGAAATATTCAGAGAGCTGATGTTCAGCTCAAACCAGAATACACAGAAGTGCCCCAAAAGTATCTTGGACACGAGCCTCAGATGTATTCCACACTACACCACAGACAGAAGGGTGATTTCTCCCATCCAGCAAAAAACACTAAGGGCAATTAAAAAGCTTCGAAGCTAAGATTGTTTATTTATTTATGTCTTTATTTGTTTATTTATTAATTTATTTAAGGTGAATTTTCAGCCACTAAAAATTTTCATCAACCATGCAGCTAAGAAAAGGTGAAAAAAGCTGACACAGCTGATACTTTAGAATTCTAAACTTATTTTCAAGTTAAAGTAAAAATCAGGCACAAAAGAACATAGTTCAACAGTAGGGGTGGTAGGCGAAGTAAGGGAAGATTTTGGTTCAATAAAACAGCATGGTAACCTCTATAGAAATAGAAGATCACATGGTATTATGGATTTCATTTCAGCAAAATATGTACCATTCTTCTGGTTGACAGATGAAGTAGTTAGGAAAACTTAATATACTCAAACTACATGAAAGGAGAGAATCATGATGACAGACTGAGACATACATATCCAAGCACATAAGCCAACTAAAAGCATCATTTTTAATGACAAAACGAAAAGCAAATAAGTATGCTGAGAGGTATTATGAATGCTACTTGTGGAGCCTGGAGAGGCAATAAGGGTAGTTGGAAATGGCCATATAGGAGAAAAGAAATTATGTGATTAATAATAGAGAAACTTGATGGGTAAGTCCAGCGGGTTTTAGAGGATTGCATTTCATGTCTAATGTTTTCCATAAAAGCTACAGTGGAAAATCAGATCAGATAGTGGTGATATTTTGCATCCAATATCCTGTTACATGACTAGAAAGTCATAAATGACTGAGTGGACTCCCCAGTGTTTGTGGTTAAGGTATTAATTAAACAAACAAAATGAAACTAGAATGTATCTTTAACAGACCATAACATTTCATAAAATATCGGAGCTTCTCCTTAAAAAATCTAGTTGTTAAGAGCAGTAAGGAAAATTCTGTTACCTAAAGTGACTTTTGTCCTGCAGATCATTTTCTCAGTATACACAGACAGTAATATAACTTCAGAAATTTCTAAAAGTAATGGATTTTTTTCTTAACACAGAAATCCTACATGGGATATCAAGTAACTCAGTAATGTCCATTATCAATTACTCACCATAATGGACCTCATTATGATAAATAAGGAACAGTTAATGGCTTTTACAAAAATTGAGAAATTGAAAAATTGCCCAATGAAATGAGGTTTGATTTATTTAATGCAAACAGGATATGTCACCAACCTGAAATATCACTTGTTGCATGTTTTAAAACCTGCAGTTTTTGAAACTTAGAGGAACAGCTAAGATTAGAGTTGGGAAAATCCATTTAACTGAAGAAGTGCTAAAACAACTGGGAATTTTTCAGGAACATCTTGTTGGATGCCCAAGAAGCCAGGATTCCTCAGATTCAAAAAGAAGATTCTTGAGCCAAGAAGATTTCTTGCTTGGTGAAAGCAATCACAAAAATTTTGTATTTACATCTATACATATATACACAAGAATATAGTACATGAATGTGTATGTATCCATTGAGAGGGAGCTAAAGAATCAATGAAGTCATTATAAAATAAAAATAGAAGGAAGTGGGTAGTGAAGTCAGTTATCATAAATCAACAAATTTTAAATAATAAGGCATTTAAAAAGTATTCCAGAAACAAAAACCTCAGAAGTCAATAGCTAGATTCAGACAGTGGGATAGTGAAGTATGATCAAGGAAAAGCAGAAACATTCACTAGGTACTCCGTTTTGGCATTTGGAATGAAAAAAGTTGTGTATCTACTTCTTCATATGTTACTGATAGATCAAAAAATTAACCCTGCATAACAAAGGAGGATGTGAGGTAGTCTCTGTGGCAATTAAACATTTACAAAACCACAGACTCAGGTATCTTAGGTTCAGGAATCTTACATAAATTAACTAAGGAAACCTCTAATAATTAATATAATTTTCTGGAAAACATTAAAGAGCACTAGAAAAATTGCAGAAGATTGGAAATTCAACAACATAGTCATAGAGAGAATCTTGTAGTTTATCTTCTTTATCCTGAACAAAAAAGTGACATTTACTAAGGCAAAATACCAACTACTTTAAAGGTTATCTATAATGCAAAATGCAAACAGCAGACACCTGAATAGTGGCACTAAAGGAATTAATAACTTGGCCCTAGAAGAAAAAATCAATTGAAAAATAAAATGACCAGAAAGAATCTCATTGATAAGTCTTACAAAGATAAGCAAAATAGTCGTATAACCTTTACAAAGAGACTGATGAAAATAGCTTAATTAAAATGAATATCTGAAATTCACATCTTAGTATTATATAGTAGTCAAAGACAATTAGCTTGAATTTGAATTAATAAAATGAGACTCCTTCAGAAAAAAGTGGCAACTCCAATAATTACATAACATAAGCACAGATATTTTTCATTAATTTATCCAATAAGATGTCCTGTTTCTGTCCACAATTGCCTCTTAGAAAATTTAATGGTAAGTTTCAATAATCTAAGTAACATCCACCTGAAACAGAAGATAAAAACTGATAGTAAATTAGATCAACCAGGCCTTGCGGACAGACAGAAAAGTAATATGTATGCATCTAAATTAGAGTTCTGTTGGAGCACTTGAAGCACATATCCCACTTATCCCTGCTTACCAAGTATCAATTCAGATTGTGAAGCCAAGTCAGAAACCTTGGTCCAGGTGACTATCTACTGATGCAGAACAACTGCTGAGGAGGAGATTCCTTTATTGGCAAGTCTTCCAGGTTACATCAACCACACATCCACCAACACAATGCTTTTCTGCTGTTGAGGTCTAACACTCTGGATCATTTTTCATACCATATAAAGTGACAAAGTTGGTCCATGCCTTTATGTAGCTATTGTACGCTAGCTCTCAGGACTGTGCAACTGCCCTTCTTTGTCTACCCAAACTTTCTCCTGCCTCAATATCCCTTCTTTTTTATCTGACCTTGATATTTTTGTTCCTGTATTTAAATTCTTTTTTTACCATCTCTTTTCTCCCACCACATTTTCAAATGCTGTTTTCCGTAGTGACAAGGGGAAGCTTCTGAGACAACCCTTCAAACTATCACCTAAGCCTCCAAGGACATGACACCTGTCATCCTAAACTGGAAGAGGTCCAAACATTCCTCCAACTGCAGGATTCCCCAGGAGATGCATCACAACTGACTGTACAACTGCTACTGGCCCTGAGAGATTTGGTGATTCTTTGAGAGCAGAAAGGACTGGAGAAATTGTATAAACAGTAGTCTCTGTGACACCTTTGGTCTCCCTCCGAAACCCTACTCCCTGGCTACAGTTGATCAGATGCAGGAGACATCAGAGGAGAAAGGTCAGCTGAACCCTGACATGGGATCTCCATCCCCTCCAAATGAATGTTATCATAGAATCAGAGAATCGTAGAACGTTAAGGGGTTGGAATGGACCTTAAAGATCATCTAGTCCCAAACCCCACTGCCATGTGCAGGGATACGTCCAACTAGACCAAGTTGCTCAAGGCCTTGTCCAACCTGGCTTTGAACACTGACAGGGTTGGGGCATCCACAGCCTCCCTGGGCAACCTATTCCAGTGTCTCACCATCCTCACAGTGAAGAATTTCTTCCTAATATCTAACCTAAATTTCCTCTCTTTCAATTTGTACCCGTTACTTCTTGTTCTGTCACTACAGTTTCTGATGAAGAGTCCCTCTCCGGCTTCCCTGTAGGCCCTCTTCAGATACTGGAAGGTTGCTATGAGGTCTCCATGCAACCTTCTCTTCTCCATGATGAACAATCCCAACTTTCTCAGCCTCTCTTCTTAGGGGAGGTGATCCAGTCCTTCCTTCAACTTCATGGCCCTCCTGTGGACTTGCACTAACAGTTCTATGTCCTTCTTTTGTTGGGGATACCAGAACTGTATGCAGTACTCAGATGGGGTGTTACTCATCCTCAGTACTCAGAAACACCCCTTAGGCTTCCAAACTGGCCCAGGGGAGCAAGGCGTGTCATCAGGATTTACACAGCAGGGCACCTGCTGGGACCTCTCTAGTCCTCTCAATAATCTTGTGTGTAGGAACAGCTACACTGGCATTTTGAGGGTATTTTTAATCCTTAGTTGGCCAAGCTACCTACTAAGGAGTTTTTGAGTGGAGGGCATATTGGCTACCCTAATTCCTTTTCTATTTCCTATTCACTCATACTCCCCCAGATCTCCTTTCCTCTTCATCTTCTGACAAGTTACAGGTCACGTTGTCCCTCTCAGGGAAGAAAAATTTGTTGTTTGAACACTTTTGCTGACACATTTCTGTTCAGCTGCAGGTGTTCCTCCCACTCAGATTTTTGGCTGTTGCTTAAAGCTACATGCCTGGTCCATGGGTTGTTGAATAGTGGTCCCTTTCTGACTTTGCAGGGGAATAGGCATGCAGAGAGCTTGGCTCCTGAATGCATGGTGAGTGGGAGGATGGAGGTAGTTGCTGGGACTGAGGAGGTCCAGCTGTGAGGACCTTTAAAGGCAGGGTATGCAAGCCATGGGGTGTTAATGGCCCATCATTAGACTGGAAGGGCGTAGCTGCTCTAGGAATAGGTGCTTCAGCCAAAACCATAAACACAGGATTGATTAATCATTTCACTGAAGTACCAAAAAAAAGGGAACAGAAGGAGAGAAGCTCTTGTTTCAGTAGTGGTAAAAGGCTTCCTTTTTGAGGGTACTTTTCCACCCCACACAGGATAATCAGATAGGTCTGTGCAGCTGTCTTAAAGTCTTACACAAAGTCATGCAAAACCAATACTAGCTCTATCCTACTTCCCTGCCCTCACAACCTCTTCTCACTTGCCCTCTGCCAGTGAAATGAAGAGCAAACAACGCCCATCACCTCCTCTCTTACTTTCTTAGTTGGTGGTTTCTGACACTTTTAATCCATCCTTTTCAGCAGCTAAAATATCCAGCATTTGTCCTACCATTCATTAGCAACTTTGCTTCATCAGTGGAGCAAAGATAAGGGTTAGGCATTCAAAAGCACAGTCAAAAGTATCATTGTAATATATACACACAGGTCTACTGGAAAAATGTCAAAAGAGCTTCAGATGTCTGTACCAATTTCTGCAGCACATGACTAAATGACAAAAATTTCTTTCATGCTGTAAAAAACACAAATAATTTTCCTTCCACATCTCGAATCACAGTGCAGAATTTAATATTATATTATTTGATAATTATTGCATCTCACTGTTTGTAGCAGCTTGGGTATGAATTTGGGTCAAAGAGAATCAATGAATCCAAAAGGATAGATAGTGTTTGCATATCTAGTGACAGAAAAGAATTCTCAAGGTGAAAGGTAGGGTGAAATCAGAATGAAAAAGAAATTAATTTGAATTAGAATGAATTTGTATACCCAAGAGATATCACAGCAGATGAAAATATGATACATAACAAGAGAAGATAACTTAGTCTGGAGTATTTCAAAATTCTTTTGCACATATCAAATGATTATATACATATATATAAAGGTGGATTAGTTTATATTACCACTTTTACATCCAGGATTATTTTCTTCAATTTGAATCTGTTCAGAGACATATTTAAAATAGCAAAGGATCTCATCATACATTCCTAAGCCCTTTATGTAATTGCACTCTCCTACTTCCAACCTGTGTATTTGAGTTAAAGGTGTCCTCCAGCATATAATTGATTATGTTATAAAGATTCTCTTTTTAAAAAGGAAGTAAACCAACAAAACAAAACAAAACAAATTGCACATAATTATAAGTAAGTCACTTAAATCAAATAAGCTTCTAAAGTATTTTCAGGAAATGGAGCCATGTCACACTCATAAATACCAACATGAGAAGCTTCACAGACAAACTACACCATAGCAAAAATATCTGAGCAGAGAAGCCTTAAATCATGGATTCAGATTCTAGATGGTGGATGACAATTAATTTGTAACCTGAAATAATGCAATAATAGATTGCTAGCCTGAAGTCAGATTTCATACTTTTCCTTTAGTGTCTTATAGACAGGTGTTACCTTGAATAAGGTGAAGTTCAATTGATCTACATCATATAAATAAGTGTTTAGAGCTTAAGAAATTAGCAATCATCACCAAAAATGACCAAAAGTATGAATAACAGATATACATTGCAAGGGAAAAACCCTTAAAATCTACGTCAAAGATTAAGTAGAATTTTTTTTATTTTTATTTCCAAAATCAGTCACTAAATAATCAATTTGAAGATGAGAATCAACATATTAATTATAGATCATATCTAAACTAGAAATATTCTCTTTGAAGCGCAAAACTGGCTATAATTCATATGCATAAAACATTTACATGTAAAAAGTAGTCAACACTGGCTTGAACCTCATGTGGTAATAGTTTTGTCAAGTAACCAGTATTTCAGTTGAGAATTTTCAGTTAATATTCTAGTATGTATTTGAAGGTTTTCAGTTCAGAAAACTTGATAATATCCATTCTTGGCTATGTATCAAGATGCAGATAGAAATGGGCATTTTAAAAATAAGCTTGTGCAAAACTAGGTCTTAGCAACATAGTATGCATAATTTAATATTAGCTGCTAGGAAATAAGAAACAGAGGTATACACCTGTTTCTTAAGCAGCACTTTTCAAGCTATATAATGGCTTTACAGGGACAGAAAATACTGTCAGAAATATTTTTTAAGAGTATATGACAATCTCTCCAGTTCCAAGTGAAATGTATAGATAAGACTACTAACAGGGAAACTAACCTTACAAACTTTTTCTTGTATCAGTGATATGACTAGAACTAATACCATAGCTAAACTAAAATATATTCTCAAGGACTTTAGGAGGTAAAAGGCAGCTTGATGCCTGTAGCTTGAAAAAGGAAGTGAAGCCCTTTCATTTAGCTGTCTCTAAAGTCTGTAAGTAATTTTGCAAAAGATGCCATGGAGATAATATTGAAAAATCAGTGTAATGCATTGGTGTGCTGGTTTGAGCTGAGATAAAGTTAATTTTCTTCACAATAGCTGGTATGGGGCTGTGTTTTGGATCTGTGCTGAAAGAAGGGTTGATGATATAGAGATGTTCTGGTTATTGCTGAGCAGTGCTTAAGCAGAGCCAAGGCCTTTTCTGCTTCTTGTAGTGCCACACAGGCGAGGAAGTTGGGAGTACTTGGAAGGCTGGGAGCAGACACAGATAGGACAGGTGACCCAAACTGACCAAAGGGATACTCCAGACCATATGTCATCATGCTCAGTATATAAAGTGGGGGGTAGAAGGAAGAATGGGGGGCCATCTGGAGTGATGTCTTTTGTCTTCCCACATAACTGTTACACGTGATGGGGCCCTGCTCTCCTGAGGATGGCTGAACACCTGCCTGCCCATGGGAAGCAGCGAATCCATTTCGTGTTTCACTTTGCTTGTGTGTGCGGCTTTTGCTTTCTCTATTGAACTGTCTTTATCTCAAACCATGAGTCTTGTAGCTTTTACCCTTCTGATTCTCTCCCAGTCCCTCTGGTGGGAGAGCAAGTGAGCAGCTGCATGGTGCTTGGTTGCTGGCTGGGGTTAAACCACACCAATGGGGAATGATTCCAGGTTTATTTTTATGCAACCTAAGGGCAAAACGCTAGTACTTCTGATACCAGCAGCAAAATGTCTATTTAATTCCAGAGAACCTTCACCTCCACCTGAAAACTTCTTCCTCCACAGCATGACTACAATAATGAGCAGTAAAAATGTACATCTCTCTCCTGTCTATATCAAACATGAGGCACCAAAACAGTGCAGATATAACTATATTTCGGATGAAAAGATAATTTTCTCCTTGATTTCTAGTGAACTCGTCCATTAAGGTTGAGTCTAATGGCTTTTTGTGCTGCACTCAAGTTCTGGGCAAAGTTCTGACACAGTAAATGAAACTTCTGATTTCTTTCAGTTGCACTCCAGATAATAAAGCATTTTTGTTGCTACAGAAAATTCAGTCAGCAGCTCAAAACTGAAAGACTCATTATATAGTAATGAAACCCATGAGATGATTATTTAAAAAGTTCTAATAGACAGACTCTCAGATATCTAGGAAACAGCAAACCAGCTGCAGGTTTGACACTTGCTCGTGGATGGCTTCTAAGTCAGAGATTAGATCCAGGAGCTCTAAAAAGCACTATAAAATTTCAAATCTAAAAAGTATAAAATTTACCTTAAAGTGTCATTTGAAATATTCTGCTAAAATGTTTTGCTATAACTACAGTCCTATGGCTCTTTAATGAATTATGGGACTAATGTATTCCACATGTTTATGGTATTCTCTTTTTCAAAAAATAAAAATAATAAAAAAAAATCATACTTTCAGGTTTTTGAGGTAGAGTTAATTTGTGAAGAATTTGCCAAGATGTTCTGCAGGTTTTTTTTGCTGGTGCTGCACTTTACCAGCAGAAGCAAAAAAGGGTTCTTCAACAGTTTAGTGGAAAATCAATTATAAATTATGTGAGGTACCTCCAAAATTTTCCACAGGAATGGGAACATATCCATTCATTTTCTGTAAAACAAAATGGCAAAGTTCCCTACAAATTTCTTCCAATTTTTCACCTCGATTTTTAACTAGACTCAATGATATTTTTGTTTCATTTGGGCTTAAGACATCTTTTTACAAGACAGTTTTGTTTGCTTTTCATGTGATGTTTTCCCATTTCACTTAGGTGGTAATTCTACTTAAGTAATGCCCATGAAATCTATTAACTTCGGTCTTCCTAAAACTGAGTTATCTTTTGCAGTGAATACCACACGGAGATTTTGAATATCTGGACAACACAGTTTGCTTGAATAGTCATTTGAAAATAAAAAAAAAAAGACTTCATATAGTTGTTATTGGGCTTTTTATCCAAGTGTGATAAAGGCCAGTAAGCTTGAATGAGGCAGATGAGAATTTTGTATTTCAAATTACCAGAGAAGTAGAAACAATCTGGAAACATGGAATAAATTTATGTGCCTTGTCTGCCTGAAGAAACAATATTCCTTCAGGTAGTCTAAGTATCTACCCTATTAACATTTGTAGCCCTGTTTAAAGAAATAAAATTCCATTTCAATTGTAATTGGAGTCCATATAACCGAAGCAAAAAATAATATGCAACTGCTAATCAATACCTCATATGTATAGCTCTGGTGTTCAAGACATGGAAGCCTCTGGCTCTGCCAGACTAGAACCACCTCTGTTTGTATTGATGGGGTAATTTTAGAGCAGAAAAAGTTGCCTTTGAGAAGCAATCACAACACCCAGTCACAAGATAGATGGATGTACACTAAATTTGTAGTATGAATGCAAACTAGATATATTCCTTGTATGGAGGCATTCCAGAAATGCCTCCAAAAGGAGTACAGCAACTATATTTTCAGTCTAGTAAGTTCACCACTAGTATGCTTACTAAAGTTTGGGGTTTTTTTAATTTATTTATTAATTTTTTTTATGAGAAGATAAAAATCAAATAAACAGAAAAGAAGGAAGCTACCTGAAGATCTTCAGAAAACAATAGCCAATCTTGGATTCAAGTTTCAAAGAAATGACAGAATAATTAAATTGATTACTTCCTGCTTAAAATTAATGTCCTATTTTTACCATTTACAAAAAGACCAAAACAAAACCACAACAAAACCAACCAACTAACCAAACAACAAACAAACAAGCACACAAACAAACAAAAAACAAACCCACCCCCTCAAAAAAAAAGAAACCCAAAAATTACTTCTAAAAGCCCTGCTCTTTTCACATGGAAATGTAAGTGACCATATAAAATACAAAACAAGAACAAATTAGAGGCCTTTCTCCCCCTCTTGCTATCAAACGCAGTTTCAAGTTTTCTATGTCATAGACATGAAACAGCCAAAATCCATGCAGTTTATATGCCAAATGACTTCACATTTAGAGAATTAAACATTTGCATTGACAGATTACTCACTTCAAGTGTCTCCAAAAGGAAGAAATTGCCCTGGTGCTTTACTGAATTGATTGACTTAAAAGCAATTCTCCAAGCCATAGGGAAATAAGCCTGCATATTAGGCCATGAAGACAGCATAATCCTCACAGGTGATAGCCTACTCTTAAAGCTTCAAACCTTCAGGGACTGAAGAGAATGTATACTGTCATAATTAGCCCATTACCTCTACTAGCAAAAGTTAACAGAATTCATTGTCTGAGGTTTCAATTCCTGCAACCATTAGGTTGCAGGAACCATTGTAGTGTAAAAACTGTGGTTTTCAATGCCATCTTCAAAGCTCATTTCTGTCTGAATACTCACACTTTGGGCGACTTCAGTAATATTCCTCCAACACTTGTATCTCAATTCTGCTTTGAAGAGAACAGAAGTCATGGATCTGTCTTTCTTCAAGGGGGAAAAAAAAAAAAAAGGAAAGAAGTAGCTCTTATTAACTCCAGAAAGAATAAAACCAAGCTTTTTCCCTAAATGTCTAAAACTGATGTATGCCTAAAAGTACCCTCTCCAGATCATCTCTTCCTCCTTTTCTCTTCTTCCATATTGCTAAATCATTGATCCAGGCCCTCATCATCTCATCTAGGGATTCACTTTATCCAACCATGGCCTGATAAAAATTTATTTAATCTAAACTATTTGCTTTTGTTGTCTATATATAGCTAGAGTATAGAAACAGACAGTTCAGAGACATATTTATCCCAGCCCAGAACAGAGGTCTCAGATGGCAAAGACACATGCAGAGCCTAGATGTGAAGATCTGGAATAAAGCCCAACCCAAAGGTTATGCCTGGGTTCTGGGACTGAGTAAACAGATTAGCATTATTCATACTGATTAGAAAGAAGGCAAAAGGGATTAACAGGGAAAAGATTAAATCTTCATTTATCCATATCAGATTTGAAGTAACATCTGGAAATAGGTAGAGAGAGAAAATAATGAAAGTCAGTAAAGTGAAGCACATTTTAAAATACCTAGTTGGAGCATGACTTTAATGCTCTGGCACTATTTTTAAAATTCAATGTTTATTTTCATATAAAAAGCATTTGGAGATATTATAATAATTATCATCACCATCCAAAGCACAGCTACTACAAATCAGTTCTCTCTTTCAATTCCTTTCTATTGATGTCCAATGCAATTTTTAAGACCTGGAAAATAAGTTCATGTGGCTTTCAGGAAAAAAATGTTTTGGTTCTCTGCTAGGCAACAATATATATGGTTTCTCTTAATGTTTTTTTTATTTAATCACTGTAACTGGCATGTCTGCTGTGTCCTACCACTGAAACTGTGTCATTAATCTGGAAAAGGTCAACCACAAAGCAAAATTCTAAATTGAGCTAAGCACAGTTCGGTTATATTATTCTATAAAAAATGTGAAGCACATTCAGCACACTGAAGATCCATCTAACCGTTCCTTTATCTTTCCTCTTCACAAAATCCTCATGGATTGGTGTGCCCCAGAGGATCTCTGTTACAGTTTCTGTGTTTAATGCACCTCTAATCCACCGTTTCTTTCAGTGGTCCTATTTAAGTCTTGAAACCTTGAAATGACACATTATTCTGATAGTAAGACCTTTACTTTCCCTCCATCCAGGAGGAAATT